>NC_083333.1:39401390-39604070 GCF_963455315.2 Globicephala melas
TGACTGCTGCTTCAGGATGCCCTCTGCTGCCCGCTCTCTGGGGTGGAGTGGGGGTGGGGACAGGTGTCAGTTTATGTGGAATGCTGGGAGCCCTGCCTTCCAGAGGAAGCACCAGACTAATGCTACATCTGGGGTCCCAAACTTGGAGAAACAGCAGCATCTCTGGAGCTGAGGTGGGGGGAGGTAGGAGAACGTAACTGATTAATTAATGAATCCATTTTATTCATTTATTGAGCAACTGCTACATGCCAGGCACTGTGCTGGGAGATGGGAATACATAGTAAGTGACAGCCAAAAAGCAACAGCAAATCTTTCTTTTAGCCCTCACCATGTGCCAAGCCAACAGTTTTACATGTGTTACTCACTTATGCCATATCACACACATGTGGGGCTCAGAGAAGCTAAGTAACTTTTCCAAAGTCACAGAGCTAGAAAGTAGCAAGGGCGGGGGGAGCGGGCGCACGGGGGCAGAATTCCCTGGTGGTCCAGTGGCTAGGACTCCACGCTTCTACCACAAGGGGACAGAGCTGAGTATGCTCATGCCAACAACGCAGGAGACCAGGTCTCCCTCCAAGAGAGGTGTGCTCTGAGTGTCCTGCAGGATTTGACGGAGGGCCCTCTGCCTGGGAAAGTGGAGAGGAAGCATTTCATCTGGGCCTTGTGAGGTTTCATCCGTAGGGGAGGAAAAGAAGGGTTTCAGGTTGAAGAAGTAGCATTTGCAAAGGCACAGAAGCCCAAAGGAAAATACGTGTCGCAATTCGCAGAGACGAGGATGGATCTAGAGACTGTCATACAGAGTGAAGTAAGTCAGAAAGGGAAAAACAGACATCCTATGTTAACGCATATATGTGGAACCTAGAAAATGGTACAGATGAACCGGTTTGCAGGGCAGAAATAGAGACACAGATGTAGAGCACGAAGGTATGGACACCAAGGGGGGAAAGCGGGGGTGGTGGTGGGATGAACTGGGAGATTGGGATTGACATATATATAATTTTATACATATTATACTAATATGTATAAAATGGATAACTAATAAGAACCTGCTGTGTACAAAAATAAATAAAATAAAATTCAAAAAAAAAAAACCTGTTAAAAAAAAAAGAGGGGCTTCCCTGGTGGTGCAGTGGTTGAGAGTCCGCCTGCCAATGCAGGGGACGCGGGTTCGTGCCCCAGTCCGGGAAGATCCCGCATGCCATGGAGCGGCTGGGCCCATGAGCCATGGCCGCTGAGCCTGCGCATCCGGAGCCTGTGCTCCGCAATGGGAGAGGCCACAGCGGTGAGAGGCCCGCGTACCGCAAAAAAAAAAAAAGACAATATGTGTCCCCGGGTTGATGAACTTGGGTATTAAGCGTGGGACTGGGGAGTGTGAACATTGTGGAGACCAGGTTTAGGAGCTGGGATTGCATCCTACAGACAATTGGCAGTCACAGGGCAGGGTGGAGTTGGGAGGACTCGTTCTGAAGAAATTACTGCAGCCTTCTGGCTTCTTGGAAATAAGAAGTGAAGCAGTGACTATTATAACTTGTGTATGTACACACACACACACACACACACAAACACCCACAATCTCCCTTCCTCTGATCTCCTGCCTCTTAACAGGATCCCCATTTCTCTGCCAAAGGAGGCGGAACCTCTTGTCCCTGGAAGCATAGCATCCCAACAGCCACTGCAGACTAGACCCTGGGGACCTCAAAGCCTCTTCCCCTAGAATCCAAATGAAACTGGTCACCAATAACCAGTAGATGAGAAAGGTCACTGCCTGTAAACTGACACACCCAGATCCCGGCCAAGCAGCTGTGGAGGCTTCCCAGGACAGCAGCGTGGAGGAGATGGAGGGGAAATAGGGGAACATCAGCCCATACACTGGGAGCCAGAGAGGCCTAGATGGAGCAGGCCATGAAGTGAGGGTGCACCGGGGGAAGGGGGCAGCCAGAGAGACCTTGCACAAACATTTACAGAGAGAGATTGAAAAGGGGCTTGTTCTTGTTAACTCGGCATTTTCTACCCATTATCCCTAGACCTGAGCCAAGGTAGATCTTATTGTCCCCATTGTACATATAAGGAAACTGAGGCTCCGAGAGATTAATTGACTCACCCAGATCACAGAGCCAGTCAGAGGCACAACCAGGATATTTGTCTCAAAACCCTTGCCAAGTAATCAGACACAGATTGTGCTTAGGGCAAAACAGAGGCACCGATGTTTTCTTTTTTCCTTTGCAATACTTTGGTATTGGTAATCATGATGAAAATCCAATCTTGTCTGGATTTCCTCTAATTTATTCTATGGTTTATGTTGTTTTTAATTGTATGGGAGGTGGCGGAGATGGGCAAAACCATCTTAACAGCACATATAACAACCTCTAGAAGTTCTAGTTCAGTTTATTGAACTCTTTGTTCTCTGGTGGGGCCAGGCTGTGTCAGGATGAAGTTTCTTTGACTCTTGGTACTTTCATGCCCCCATGTTCACAAGTCTACGCCATTTGTATAAACAAAGGAGAGGAGATTCAGGTATGTGTGTGAGGTCTGCCATTGTTGTGTATATGTGTATTGTTTGTCTCACCAAGAAGGCACAAGAAATTGAACATGTCATCTCGGCTGCCTCTAGTAAGGTAAAATGGATTGCCAGGGGAAAGGCTGTAAAATTTCACCAGAGAGCATTATACGACTTTTGAATTTTGTACCAAATGCATGTCTTACCTATTCAAATAAATGATGGTCTGCAACATTTACAACCTTGTTTTAAACAAAAACAACAGAAAATGTGAATTCAACAGCTTCTGTTTTCAGCTCTGCAGACACAACCCTGGGGGTTGTGACACAACCGGGACAAGAAAAACAAAGGTCTGGTTACTACCTTGAGGAGGCAGAGAGAATATTACAGAGAATCAAACACAATTTAAAATCACACCAAACGATCCTGAGAATAAGAATCCAGCCTGGGAAGCCAGGAAAGCCAGAGGGACAGAACTGGGTAGAGAAGTGGTCGGTACCAACTGGCGAGGTGGGGGCAGGGGCTCCAGAGGCCAAGCCCCTCCCAGCAGGAGTTTGCACAGTGGATGCGGGGAGACATTTAAAGAGAGAGGAGCACAGCCAGAAGATTCCTGCCCTTGAGATACACCAGTAGATTAAGAAAGAAGGTGGTGCCATGAAGAACCAACCCCTCACACATCACTGGAACTTCAGGGATCCCTTCCCCAATCAAGATTCAGTCTCTTTGTCTATAAAATGAAAGGTTTGGCCCAGAAAGATCTCCAGGTGCCTCGCAGCTCTAATATTCTCTGATTTGATGGCCTGCAGCCTCCTGCAAACGTTCATAAAGTGGATTAGTTTTAGCGGTAGTAAAAACAAAACTGAAAATCAGATTTATCATTTTAATTAAATATACTTTACATTCTCAATTTCTAGGGAGCAAAATGCTTCCCCCTGCATTAGTTTTCCCTTTGTGGGAGACTTTCGTGTCTGATATGCAATTTAAGAAAATGCCGAACTACCCGCTAAGAAGATACACAATTAACAAGACCCTAACAGGTATTAACAGGAAAGTGGGTCTTGTAGGGGGAAAAAAAGAGCATGAAAAGGAAATGTCAGGGAGGGAAGGGTCAGGTGGGTCAGGATATCAGAGGACTGGGGATCAGGCTGGTAAGAACAATATGTTTTTGTCTCTACGGGTCTCTCAGAAGCGGCTGCCCCTGGAGCTGGGTGGAGCTTGAAGAGGGCATCAGGAGGTGGGAGTTTGGTCCACTCTCCCATCCCCCCCCACTCCCCACCCTTCGGTGACAGAAGGCCAGTTGCTCTCTGAACTTTAGAGTACTCAGCTACAAAATGGAGCTAAAAATACCTGCTTGGAAGAATGCTGGGAAAAGGTAATTAGATAACATATCTGAAAAGGCTTAGGAATACAATAAAATGCAAAGCACGTAAGCACACGTGAAAATACCATATTTTGGAAACTCAGATTGGGATCCAGAGTGCCTGGGCCCCATCTGGTGAGGTTCTGTGTCCTCTCCACATGCCTCCCCCTAACATCCTTCCTTTCTGCCATCCTCTCTCCACCCAGGGGCTTGGTCCCCACGGAGTGAAAAGAAAGGAACGCCTTCACCCAGGACGAGCATCGTTTCCTGGGCTCTGGGTTCCATGGCCATGGCCCCAGATCGTAAATTAACAACTGTGGCTGTAAATTACCAGATAAATCTGGACTGGGGTCGCCAGTAGGGATAGCTGGGAATCAACAGGAGAAGTAAATCTACAACAGCGCTTCCCCAGTTGCAGGGAAGCCCTTAAGATGCCTCAGGGGGAGTTAGAAGAGTTTCTGATTTGAAAAAAAAAAAAAAAAAACCACTCAGAAATAAAACCAGGAATTCCCACCACCACCACTATTTCCTCCAAAAAGAGTCCAGGAGAAGTCAAGCTCCCGGGCTTCTGCCAGCTCTGGGTTCCCTGCCTCTGCCTTAGCCAGCTGGGGCGTTCCTCGTGATGACAAGAGCAAATATAGACGCTCTCAGAGAACTGGGGAGAGACTAAGTGGAATGAACGGCATTTAATCTTTAAGGAGAGAAATTGCCTCCCCTTGGCAGTGCCCTGCCCATCAGGAGCTACGGCCCCTCATAATTCAAATCCGCACTTAATTAAAAAGGGGATCATCCTGGATTCTGCCCAACTGGCACCGATTCCACTCTCATCCTTCAGGCTGCTGACATTTGTCCATTTGTCTCTCTTTGACAGAAAGGGAAAAAATTCGAAAGGGAAAAAAAGGTCCTGTTCCATCCTGCAGCTTTCAGGGAGGGCCTGTTCTTGAGCTGGGCTGCTTCGTCTAAAGGCCGAGGGTTGAAATCTAAACTAATAGGGGAAGAGACAGAGCAAGACAAGGAAGACTTGGCATTTGGGAGAGTCCTGAGCGGCTGCCAGCAGCAAAGAGGAAAAGCTGAAGTCACCAGCACCTTCTAAAAATAAAAGTGACTTTCCTCAGGGGCACGCTTTGACCTCCCAGACTCTTCCCAGCGTTAGGCGCAAACTTTCCTCCCATGACAATATCCCAGATGAAAGGAGGACACATTTATTTAGCCCGTTTAAAAATATTGAAATGTTCCTCAGTGGGTGTCTGACCAGTTCTTATACGGTTCCCCAAAAGGTGATTCCCAAAGGAGGAGTCCTAAAATCAGCCCCTCCCAGGGATTGGCCTGGCCCAAGGAGGTCACTGTGTCTGTCCCTCTACTCCTGAGAATCTCACACCCAGATGAGGGTCTCTTGGGGAAAGCAGAACCTCCCGTCTCAGATTCCTGACTGTGGCCTCTCTCTGCTGTACGAGATCCCACAAGAGTCAGGCTGTGGTGATCACCTCCTCTTGTTTCTCCCAGGTTTCCTGAGTACATCCCACCCCTACAACACCCAAGGGAAAGAGAGGCCCGGTTTCCACCCATGGCCTCATTTTTAGGCCTTTTCTCCTGAGACAGCTCTCCTCTACCAGGGTGCCCTCCGGAGCTGCGCAAGACATCTGCTTTACCCCTACATTTCCTCCAGCCAGACGACGTGCTCCCAGCCAAATGGCTGGAGGGAGGGCCCGCCCCCTTTTCTGTGGGGCTCTCAAGAGGTCTCCCACTAAGTAGAAGGTGGAGAGAACAAGGGGAGCAATTGCTCCACCCCCTCCCAAGCAGAGTCTCCAAAAGTGCTCTTTCCAACCACTTTTAAGATCATATATATTGACAAGATGTTTGTAAAGACATCTAGGATAAAAGACATTAGGGCGGTGGTTCTTAACCTGGGGAGATGGGGGATCATAGACCCATCTGTGATGGTTCCGATAAAAGCTCTGGACTCAGCTAAATGCATACACGTCTGCACACACCGACGCAGACAGTTGGTTTCAAGATATAGCCTTATCTGGGCTTCCCTGGTGGCACAGTGGTTGAGAGTCCGCCTGCCGATGCAGGGGACATGGGTTCGTGCCCCGGTCCGGGAAGATCCCACATGCCGTGGAGCGGCTGGGCCCGTGAGCCATGGCCACTGAGCCTGCGCGTCTGGAGCCTGTGCTCCGCAACGGGAGAGGCCACAGCAGTGAGAGGCAGCGTTACCCGTGGACCCTGGGCTGAGAAGCCCTGCCGTTTAGAGGAAGCAGTGTGAAAGAGTGGGACTGTGAGACAAGGACGAAACGCAATCCAAGAGTGGCACTCTTTTCTTGGTGACCCACCGGCCCATGGCGAAGACCCCATGTTCTCCCATCCCCACCAGAAAATAGGCCCTGACCCTATATTCTCTGGTTCATTCCCCCCTGGTGACAGCTCCAGTTTGGGAGACACTAAAGCGTCACAGGTTACCTCCTGACCCTGTTTATCCATCCATCTGGCCTTACTATTAAGCTGGGTTACCTTCTAAATACTGCCCTTTAAGCCTGTGAGACTCAGCTCTTCCAGACACTGCGGAAGCCAAGCGTCTGAAGGCATTTCTGTCTTCCCCGCATAGTCGCGCTGGGCAGGTCACCCAGCATCCACCGCTACATTCTGAAAGGCCGCCTAGGAGAGCCTGCTTCTCTGATGGCTCCTGGGCCCTTCAGGTCTAATCCAGGCATCTCCCTCCTCATCCCAGTGCTTGGAACTTCCAGCTCTCAGACAAGTCCCAAGCTGCCTTTGTTGGACATTTGCATATCTAAAATCCACATTTTCATTTTATAACTTAGACTCCTAGGAAACAAAGTCAGAGTCCAGCCCCAATATTCCAGAGAGAAGGAAGCATTAACCTGCACAGCCCCCAACCAGAGGTGTGTTGGAGGGTGTCAGGGAGTATGTTGTATGTGTCCTCCGTGAAGCTGTGTGTCCAGGAGGGGACTGTGAGCTTCCTTAATCTGGATGTGTCCATGTATACTCTCTGGCTCAAGCGTGTTCTCCATCCCTCCTGCTGTGTATTCACTCAAATGTAGTCTTTGGGCCCATGAGTAGGTCTGGGGAGTCCTCAGTCTGTGGAGCAGATCCTTGGGGTAGATGTGTGTTTCCAAGGCCTCAGTTTCCTCGTCTGTAAAATGAAGATGACTCCCCACAGGACTGCTGTGAAGGCTGCGTGAGTAAATACAGGCCAAGTCTTTGCAGCAGGGCATGTCACATGGAAGTTCTCAGTAAATATTGGTTATTGTGATGTGATTGCCAACAGAAAAAAGCTCTGGACCCTCTCCTCAGTAAAACGTGATTTCCAGCCCCTCTATTCCTTCCTCTCCCCAACTACCTCAAGACCTCGAAGAAGCTCAAATGTTCCCCCTGGAGATGTCACTGCTCTTAAAACCGTGAAACCCAGATTGGGACTTGAACCCATGATCTTTTTTTTTTTCTTTTAATAAATTTATTTCTTCATTCATTCTTTCATTCATTCATTTATTTATGGCTGCATTGGGTCTTCACTGCTGCACTGGCTTTCTCTAGTTGCGGCGAGCGGGGGCTTCTCTTGTTGCAGGAGGCTCTAGGCGCGCGGGCTTCAGTAGTTGTGGCACACAGGCTCAGTATTTGTGGCTCATGGGCTCTAGAGCGCAGGCTCAGTAGTTGTGGCGCATGGGTTTCATTGCTCCACGGCATGTGGGATCTTCCTGGACCAGGGCTCGAACCCGTGTCCCCTATATTAGCAGGCGGATTCTTAACCACTGCGCCACCAGCGAAGTCCCGAACCCACGGTCTTTTTTTTTTTTTTTTTAACATCTTTATTGGTGTCTAATTGCTTTACAATGGTGTGTTAGTTTCTGCTGTATAACCAAGTGAATCAACTATATGTATACCTATATCCCCATATCCCCTCCCTCTCACGTCTCCCTCCCACCCTCCCTGTCCCACCCGTCTAGGTGGTCACAAAGCACCCAGCTGATTTCCCTGTGTGATGCAGCTGCTTCCCACTAGCTATGTATTTTACATCTGGTAGTGTATATATGTCAGTGCTACTCTCTCACTTCGCCCCAGCTTACCCTTACCCCCTCTGTGTCCTCAAGTCTATTCTCTGCCTCTGCGTCCCTGCCCCTAGGTTCATCAGAACCTTTTTTTTTTTTTTTAGATTCCATATATATGTGTTAGCATATGGTATTTGTTTTTCTCTTTCTGACTTACTTCACTCTGTATGACAGACTCTAGGTCCATCCACCTCACTACAAATATCTCAATTTCGTTTCTTTTCATGGCTGAGTAATATTCCATTGTGTATATGTGCCACATCTTCTTTATCCATTCATCTGTTGATGGACACTTAGGTTGCTTCCATGTCCTGGCTATTGTAAGTAGTGCTGCAATGAACATTGTGGTACATGACTCTTTTTGAATTATGAACCCACAGTATTTTAATTGAGATCACACACCTGGTCTCAGGACTTAATGAAGCTCAGGTTCTTGATGTCTCATCACAGAAAGAATTCAGTGAGAGACAAAGTGATAGGTAAGAAGTGGATTTATTTAGAGAGAAATGCACTCCACAGACAGAGTGTGGGCCATCTCAGAAGGCAAGAGTAGCCTCGAAATATGGCGTGGTTAGTTTTCATGGGCTGAGTAATTTCATAGGCTAATGAGTGGGAGGATTATTCCAACTATTTTGGGGAAGGGGTGGAGATTTCCAGGAATTGGGCCACCACCCACTTTTTGGTCTTTATGGTCAGCCTTGGAACTGTCATGGCGCCTGTGGGTGTGTCATTTAGCTCGCTGATGTGTTACAATGAGCATATACTGAGGCTCGAGGTCCACTGGAAGTCAAATATTCTGCCATCTTGGACCTAGTTGGTTCTAACCAGCTTTCATCATAGCCTATGGCTATGTTGTTTTTTTAAAGGCTGTGCCCTGCCCCCTCCCCTCCTGTTTCACTCTGAGCCTGGATGTTGAATCAGAGGCCAGGTGACAGCAGTGGCGACTCAGCCAGCCTGCTGAGCCACAGCCGGAGGAGGAGGGCCCCTCAGCCACGACCCTGGATGAGGAATGAAAAGGAAGCACTTACTCTCCAGGGAGCCAGGGGGCCTCCAGAAAAATGGAAGAACTCAGAACCAGAGGGGCACCCCAAAGAGAGCCCCAGACTGGAGTGCCCTCTCCAGGACCCACCAGAATCTTCTTCATTGTCATGGAAACTACATCAGAGCTGCCTTCCTGGAAGCTGCCTTTCCTCCTCCCCCACTTCTCTTGGCTCAGAGACACAAGCTCCTCCCTAAACTGGTCCCATCCAGCTTAAAGCTGAGATTTGCTTGGGCTTGTCTCTCCTTGCTTGGGGAGGGTTCCTTGCTAAGCTCGATTAGTTTGGTCTTTATTGTACGTACTCACTAAACAACTATTTCCTGGGACCCTCATAAGCTTGAAGTAAGCTGGGGAAGACTTAAAGAGGCAAATGAGATCTTTTCCAGGCCCTGGAAAGCTCTCCATACAATCGGATGACCACGAGGCAGAAAAAGACTTGACAACAGAGATACAGGCAAGAATGTTGTAGGGTCTTTACGGAACTGATTCAGGATCTCTGGAAGGCTTCCTGGAGAAGAGAGGCAATAAGCATGAGTCTTAAATATTTCGGCAGAGAAGAGAGGGAAGTTTATTTTCATTTGTCCAGGATGATCTCCTGAAAGGAGCCCTAAACAGGTGCTAGAGGTTTGGTGTTCTAGCTCTGATCCTGACAACTGAAAGAGCTTGCATGTATCATTTCCTTCTCTGAAGCTCGACAGCCTCATCTGTAAAGTGGGGGTGTTAGATTAGATGAATTTTGAAAACAGGCCTGAGGTTTGGTCACTCTCTTGTGTTTATCACAAACAGGCAGGAAACAAATCAGGCTCTCCTCAAAGGAGGGCATAGACTGTAGACCCAGATTATCTCAGGAAAAAAAAAAAAAGACCTGGGGGATGTCATGTCCTGTGTGCCTCCATGGCTCCAGCCTAAGCAGCACAGCACACCAAGTGTCTATCTTGGTCACAGCTGCCTACCTGGCACCCAGCACTGTGTCTGGCACAATAAATATTTATTGAATGAATTGGTAAATGAATGAGGTGACAGACTATGAGTAGCTTTTGGCTAGAACTGACAGCAGTCCTGCCCCCAGATCATCAGATCCCTTGCGGCTTTTGCTCCCTCATACCTTGTGTTTGTTCTCAGGATAAGAAGAAAGATGGCGGAGAGAGAACTGCATTTTCAGAGATCCATGCCGGGCCTCTAGTTTCTGCTGCAATCAATAGAAAGTGGGTCACAGAACAGCTCTGTAGAGAGCAGACCCTTGAGAAAAAGTCTGGATTCCGTGCCAGTTTACATTTATTGAGGGCCTACTGTGTATCAGTTGTTGTCACATAGCTTTAATTCATTTAATTGTGGCCTCAAAGGACTGTACAGGAGAACATAGGGGATTGCGGGCTGCAAACCCCAGCGGCGCTGACGGAGTGACCTCCGCAAAGCCACTGCCCCTCTCTGAGTTTTCATTTTCTGTCTCTGTAAAATGGAAAAAATAGAACCCCTTCGCCAGCTTATGGGAGTGAAATGAGCACGTGGAAGCAGAGCGCTTCATAAATGCTCTTTATTATTGTTCCTCGGGGCATGGAAGTCCGCTCGCTTCCCCCCAGGGCGCACACATAGATATATTCACACTCCCACGTACACGCAGATGCACAGAGATGTGTGCAGACGCCAGCCGGAGGTGCTAGCCGAGCCTCAGGGCCACAGACGAGTCCCGCAGAGGAGACGTAGGGTCCTCGACTGCCCCCGTTTTCTCTCAGCTATTTATGAATGAACTCCGGCCGCGAGAAGTTTATTTTTTTATGAATGAGAGCCCAAGCGGTGAATGAAGCCGGGAGCCAGCCCCTGCGTTCTGATTGGCCCCCGCGGCTGGGAAACTCCGCCCCTCCGGCTCGGCCGGGCGAGTCTCGGGATTGGCGGGCGAGCCGGGCCCTGGGGTTTCATTCACAAAAGTCAATGAAACAAAGGGAACGGGGTGGGGGGAGAGAGAGCCGAGGCCGAGGCGAAGGAAATGCACCAATCAGCGGCTCCCCCGGGCTCACAACTGTCGGCGGCGCCCGGAAAACAAGCCGGTGCGCGGGGGACCCGGGGCCGGGGCCGCCTCGCTCCGGCCTAGCCCCACGGCCCTCAGTGGGGTCCCGGGGTATGCTCGGGACCCCCCGCTGCTCCAGCACAGACGCCCGGGCCTCAGGTGAGGCTGCGGGAGGGAGAGGGAGGGAGAATGTCTGCGATTCCCAGCCTCGCCTCCAACACGCACCACACTCTCACAGCCGCCTCCGCAGATTCCAGGGCAAGGGGTGGGAGACGCTGGGATTCAGGGTTGGAGGGGGCGCCAGAGTTGTGGGTGTGCGAATGGTGCGCTCCTCGCCCGCTCCTCCGCGCGCCAGCGCACACGCGCGAGAGAGCGAACACACACACACACACACACACACACACACACACACACACACACACACACGCACACACGCACACACACACACACACACGTCTTATGTAACTGAGCCTGGGCAAAGCAGGGCTGCAGAAAGCAGCCGAAACGGCGAGCCCGGCTCCCAGGAGCAGGTGGGACCTCCTTTGGCGGGAGGGGAGTGGTGGCGACGCTAGGCTCGGCAGGCGGAAACCTCCCCATCGCCTAAGTGAGTCGGAGAAGTTTTGCCGTCGGACCCAGAGCCTCGCGACTGCCCCTCCCGGTCGCCCTTCCCCACCCCCACCTCGCTGCCTTCCCCCAGACGGTGTGCAAACGCAGCTCCCCCGCCCCCAGGTCTCTGCCCCCGCGCGGGGCCCGGGCCGTGTGGCCGGAGGGAGCGGCCGGATGGAGCGGAGGATGAAAGGCGAATACTTGGACCAGCAAGTGCCCTACACCTTCTGCAGCGTGAGCGCCGCGCCGGCCTCCACGCCCGCCCCCTCCCTGCACCCCGCCCCTACCCACCCAGCGGCCCCAACGGGGTCCAGGGCTGCCCGCCCCGGAGTCACCCCGGGACCCCAGCCCCGCCCCCCAGACCAGGCGGCCTCAGGGTGACTCGGGGGCATTCTTCCCCTTCTCCGCAGAAATCTCCCGGAAATGGGAGCTTGCGCGAAGCGCTGATGGTCCCGCAGGGGAAGCTCATGGACCCGGGCTCCCTGCCGCCCCCCGACTCCGAAGGTAAAGAGACAGAGCGACAAACCGCTACCCTCCCCACCTCACACACCCCGAGGGCTGACCCTGGAGCCCCCGCCCTTTTCCCAAAAGGACTCGCCCTCCAAGGGACTCTGGTCATTATCCACCAGTACCCCCAAGGGGGAGGTCATCCGGCTCGCTAGGGCTCCCGCTCTCTCACGAGCACCTCCAGCTCACCTTCTCCAATTCCATTATTCACCCCTCAGATCTATTCCAGGATCTAAGTCACTTCCAGGAGACGTGGCTTGCTGAAGGTGAGTGGTTTTGTGACCTTTACTATTATTGGGGTGGGGGATGCTCTCTACCCCTACTATTCCAGCCTAGCCCGCTTCCTCTCTCCTCACCCTCAAGGGCCTCTGCAAGGCCCCTTCCCCACGTCCCCTGCCTCTCCACTCTTTCCAGCTCCCAGCGTGGTTACTTATATTGATATTTATTTTCTCTGCCCTGAGCCAGGCTTGTGTAACTAGGCCTGCGGATGAATCAGACCATTGTGTGGGGTATTTGCCTATTTGAATGGAACTTGGCCCCAGGCCCGTTTTCCTGGTTGAAATTTTCATTTGCAAAGTTTGTTTGGCACCAGCCGCCAGGCCGAGGTGTAGGTTGGGGTGTTGCGGGAGTCGGGAGTTTAAGAAACTGGAGGAGGAGAAGTAGAGATTCATTTGTTACTTCCTTTCTGGAATTGCCAAAACATTCATTGTTACACCCTTGGTTTCTCTTCTTCCCAGCCCGCAGCGCCAAACAATTTACTGTTTGAGCCAAAAGAACTGCAAAAGTTTAAATAATTCTTTTTTGCCTCACTTTGGCAAAGCAGCCCAGGGCTTCTTCCTCAAACAGCCTTGATTGTAATTCTAATGGCAACTGATCCTCCCGCCTCCTTCCCTCTTGACTACCTCCCTCCCCAGGCAAATTGCCCCTCCAGTTTGCTGGGGGCGGGGGTGGGGTGCGCTCTGAGCTGGAGGGGTGGGGTCAATAGCGAGACCTCCTCTGGGTAGCGAGGTGTGTTCCGGGATGGGGGGGGGGTCTCCTGGTTGGATTCCTTGGTGTGTTTGGGTGGGGCCTGAGGGTGTTGCCGGTGGGGCTGCAGGTAGGAGGCTTATGGTGTTTAGGCAGTCTCTGAGAGGGAAGGGTTAACACCCCCATCTGAGGGTCCCTTCAGTGTAACACTGAAAACCAAGAAACTACAGCACTAGGAACCCCTTCTTGAGGGCTTTTCTCTTCTTTGGGATCTCCCCTTCCCTCCACCTTTGACGATTTTTTTAAACTCAAACCCAGCTCCTCTAGAGCCATCTTTAAAACCTTGGGGTAGAAGAGAAAGACCCCTGACTAGGTGAGACTAGATCTGTCTTGACGACTGTGGTGTCCCCAAAATATGTACGCTAACAGACTGACTGTTTAGCATAGAGCAAGCGCTCAAGACATTTTGTGGAATTCGAGGCTGAACGGCCTCGTGGGTGCTGGAGGGATCTGGGGGTTCTGGGGGAGATTGTGCACGTCTTGTCTTCCCCGATTCTGCAAGCCCTGTGTGCCCAGCTGCGAGTTACATGCAGAGCTATGCCCAGTCCTCCCATCTTCCGCTCGAGGTTTCGGAGCTAGGCTGGAGCTGAAGGACGCAGCGGTGTCGGTTTCCACCGTCTCTCAAAGACTTCCTTTCCCAAAGCCCGATTTCTGTCTGGCTTGCCAGGCTCCTCGTCTGTCAGCTGAGGGTCCCTAGGCTCCCCAGGTGGGCAGCTCCCGGGGCTGTGATCTAGGGGTAGGCTCAGAGGGTGGCATTTTGGAAGCAGCTGGGTTTGGAATGGGAAGGGGAGGAAAACGTTCTCCTCTGCTCTCAACCTTGGAAGCCCCACCCCTTGGCGGTGGGGGTCTAGAAATTGTACTTGTGTCTATCTGCATGTGTCAGTGTGACAGCCAGTGTGTGTGCTTCCTGCTGCTGCCCTGGAAGTCCCTGTACATTTAAATCCAGTGGGTGGGGATCGCAAGACGGAGGTGGGGGGGGCCGCTGGGGTCTCCTTGGTTCCCTGTCCTTCCTTCTGAGGGAGCAGCTCAGGTTCCCAGCTGGCGATGGATGGCCAGGCGTGAGGGGGGGATGCTGAGGCCGATCGCTCCTTCTCGCTCTCTCTGCGGAGACAGATGCAGCTGCCGGGGCCCTGTCCCCCTGCACCATCCCAGCAGCGCCCCAGCCTCCTCTCCTGCCTCTTCCCACCAGGTCAGTGACCCTGCAGCCCAGAGGGAGTTTTGGGGTGGCAGGGAGGGACTAGCTCCTTTGGAAACTTGCCAGTGGTGGGGCGCGTGGGACTGGAGGCCAGAGCCCATCCTCCCTCAGCTTGATTTCCCCCTAAAGCCCCAATGTGGAGAGACGCAGTGGGTCCTTGAAGTGTGGGTGAGGCTGTGAAGATTTCGGGGGACACCCGGCTGGATGCTGGCGGAGGCGTTCTGGGTGCGGCGTCTGGTGTCCGTGCAACATTGAGGGGGAGGGGGAGGGGGGCTCGGTCGAGGCAGCTCAGACATCTTTGGGTTGGAGGTTTTCTAGATGGAGAGGGTGGGGGTGAAGTGAGACTAAGAAGGTGTGTCTGTTTTCGGGGTGCCTGGGATCTGCTCAGTTGCTGGAGAAATAATCAGGCTACTACAGGGAAACTCAGGCTCAGACAGGCTGAGCCCAGGCTGTGTCTGGCTATGGTTAAAGATGTGCCGCTTCTGGACGAGGGTTCCTTTCCGGGCTTGTTGGGAGCCCACAGGAACCCCCAGAGACAATGATGTTGGTCTCTTTGGCGGTAAGGAACATTGACTCTGGGTCATGTATGTCCTTTGTATGAGTCCGTGGATTCCCAAAAGCTCTGTGGATAGGTGGCAGGGGTCCTTGCGCCCTCTGATATGTGTATAAAATTGTTGGGGGTACACCCTACACAAAGGAATGTGAATTTTTCTAGGAAGAGAATGATCCGTAGCTTTTACGAGATTCTCAAAGGGGTGGGTCTGTGCTCCCCTTGCCATAAGAATCATTGCTCCCAAATCTTCCTCCAAGGTCTTCAGCTCCCTTGCCCCTTGGTTTTCCCTCATCGTATTTTTAAGTCCAAAAAGAGAACCTGTGTGGGAAGGGTATGCAGAGAGGATGTGTTTCATCCGTGTGCTGGCGTGAAGTAAGAGGCATCAGGGTGTGTGAACCTGCGTGTGTGCACGCTGGTGCTGCAGTCTGTCTGTGGGGCGATATGGGGTTAATCCCCTCTCCCAGTCTTTCCTAGCTACAATGCCTCCTTCTACATCTTTCTGTCTCCTCCCCTTCCAGAAGGCTTTTGGGGACAAATGTCCCCTCCATAGATAGAGAACTGGTTCCTTCCAGCACACTGCCAGGGTGGGGGCGGGGTAAGGGTGAGAGATGAGGCCAGTGGTGATACAATGGAGCAGAAGCTCCGGGGAATGGCCCCCCTTCCCCCTGGGGCTCCTTAAGGACCCCTTCACCCTGTAATTGTACCCTAGGAGGGGGAGAAGGTGATGGGGCATGTATCATATAGGTGGGTGGTTTGCCTGGGGTGGGCTTAGCTACTTGGTGGTTTTCACCTCCCAGCTCTCCTGGAGCCCAGCTTGGGAGGCCCCTAAGCCCCTTCTCTTCTACTGACTCCCGCCCCCCACTGGAGGGATGTTCCCTAAAATTCTCTCTTTCTGGGTATCGTGCTGGCTTGGCACATTTCCCGTCCCCTCCTTAATTATCTGTCATGTCCCCAGGCAGGTGAACTCCACCTTAGTGCCAGGATGGAGTTGAGGGCAGACCCTGGCACACTGGCTTGGCAGCCAGAGCTCAGCCAGCTCAACAAATACAGAGCGGCTGACACTCAAGACCAAACACGGTATTAGAAATTCTCCTGCTGTCCAGGAATGAGAGGCTCCACGTTACTGTTCCTATTCCCATCCTTGACAGTCTCTGTGCGACTGAAGCCCTGTCCTGCCCCTTTGGGAGAAGCCGGTGTTCTGGAGAGAGGCCAGGCAGGGACTGGGGTTCCCACCACAGCCCCTTCTTGCCTGGGCTGCTTTCTCATGGCCCTGGGATGAAGATAGTGCCACCTCTTTTGAGGTGTGGTCAGTGTGCTGGGGCGGGGGGGGCTCCTCTGGGACTGCTGGGGGGACTGGGGGTTCTGGTCCAACCTTCAGGCCTGAGGCAAGAGGAAGGACAAGATGACCCCAGGGCTCTAGCGTCACGTGACCTGGTCTGTGACGCCAGCAGGAGATGCCCCCAGCCCGTTACCTCCGTGGAAACCGGCAGTTAACGTAGCCCCAGAAGCAGACCTATGTGCGTCAGCCTCCCCCGTGTTCTGCACCTCCTCCACCCTTGGAACCCTCCTTGCCCAGGTGGCAGGGAGGGAAATATTGTCCATCTTGCTCTTATCACCCCCCTCCTGCCACTCTGGGGGTCTTGTCTGTGGGTGGGCCAGAGGGCACAGCAGGCATGGGCAGGGAGGGAAATATTGTCCATCTTGCTCTTATCACCCCCCTCCTGCCACTCTGGGGGTCTTGTCTGTGGGCGGGCCAGAGGGCACAGCAGGGATGGGCTTGGGCCTTGCACCCCTGGGCAGCTGAGCAGGTTTTGCACCCTTCCCTTTATCCAGTTTTCCAAACCTGCCTCTTCTTAAGAGCTACCAGGGGCATGCGTTAAAATACAGATGCCTGGCCCCCACCCCGGGCCTGTGGAATGAGACTCTCCAGAGGAGGGGACTGGGAATCCGTTGTTAACAATGCCCCAGGATTCTTGACTGGGCCCAGTTTGGGAATGGTTGCCTTTGTGCCCTAGTCGCGCTCCTGAAAAGATGTGCTGTGTGGTTTTTTGGTTGATTTGTTTTTGCCACGGGATTTCATGCCCTGGTGATCTATCTGATCACTTTAGGATGGTTCTATGCTTACTTTTCTTTCATAAATTCTTTAGCTGCTAGTGGTTCCTGATTCTTAAACCCCTCAGCCATTGGGTTCCCTCTGTCAGGAAGTCACCTACCTACAAACGTATATTTTATTTTATTTAATTTATTTTTTTATTGAAGTATCGTTGATGTACAATATTGTGTTAGTTTCAGGTGTGCAGCAAAGTGATTTGGTTATACATGTATATATGTGTATACCTATATTCTTTTTTTATTCCTTTCCATTATAGTTTATTACAAGATATTGAATATAGTTCCCTGTGCTATACCGTAAATCCTTGTTTATTTTATATACGGTAGTGTACGTCTGTTAATCCCATGCTCTCAACTTATCCCTCCCCCCCACCCCGCATAAATGTGTATTTTAAAGCACTTGACACCTCTGATATTTAAAGTAAGTTGGTGAAGAATCCACTTGCCAAGCAATTGATCACAGCCTAAAGCATCCCTTGTGAGATGTGCTTTTCAGGGGACCTGCCTCTAATGTTACCTGGTGGTGGAGAGGGGGAGCCCTAAAGGGGAGGGAAGGGCTGATTGGTTAGGATCTCTTCAGTTCTTGCTCCCAGGCCCATGTTGCTGGCTCTCACCGGCCTGAGGACAAGGCGTCATTGTAGTTTATTCATATAGTTGACAAATAATGCATTGAGTGTCTCTTCTGAATGAGACCTTGTTTGAGGGGTGCTGGGGAGTCAGACAAATAAGACAGACAAAGCCCCTGCCCTCAGCAAGGTTAACTTTCTGGTAGAGGAGATGGACAATAAATTACACATAAGTTACATGTGCGTAAATTAATAAGTTCAGGTAGTCATATGTACTAGGGAAAAAATAAAACAGGGATGCGATCGAGAGCCAGGAGGGACCACTTTGGTTTGGGTGGTCAGAGAAAGCCTCTGAGATAGCAAAGTGAGCTAACACTTCAAAGGCCAGAAAAAAACAGGCAAAGATGTGGGGAAGAGGGTTCAAGCTGGTCAAGTTTGAGGACCCAAAAGGAGACCAGAGCTCTGGAGAGTAACAGGCAAGGAGAGGCAGGTGAGAGAGGTAAGCAAGAGCCAGAAACTTGGGCGCCACAGAGGCCAAGGGCAAGAGTTTGGGGTTCATGCTTTAAGCAAGGGAGAGAAGTGATCGGATTTCTGTTGTAAAAAGATCCCTCTGACAGTTTTGGGGAGAGTAGATGTTGGGAGTTCTGATAACATGTCGTGGCTGAAATCCAAGGAAGAAATGATGGAGCCTTGGCCCAGGAGGGAAGCCATAGAGACTGGGGTGTGTCCTGTATAGACTAGGACGAGTGGCCGTGATCTCCAGCCATCTCCTCGTATCCCACACCCTTACCAGCCATTCTCAACTCTCCGGTCATTTTATCCATGAGTTTTCCTATTGTCCAATCTGAGAGCAGTCTCCAGGGAACAAAAGACCCCTCTCCATGGGTTCCATTGCTTCATCTTCAAGCCAGTCTCTTCCCAGATTGATAGGAAGTCCCTCTCGGTGTCTACCCTTCCCCTTCCTGCTGTGATCTGTTTATTCCTGAGAGAGGGGCAAAAAGTGGGCAAAGACTGGGGTCAGGAGAGGTGCTGAGCTGTAACCCACCTGAAGGAGTTAGTGAGCCCAGGATAAGAACTAGAAATCAAAGCCCGGATATCCAGTCTGGAGGCCATGGATGAGCTGTTGTTCTATTTTAGTTTTCCTGCCTAATCCCCAAACTCAACTCTACCCACGCTGGCACCCTGGGGGTGCTCCTCAGAGCTCCAAGCTTGGGAACCCTTCTCTCTCTCCTAGTTGCCCATCAGAGCGATAAGGCACCTGACCTGCCAGTGTCCCCAGCCTCCTCTCCCATTGTCATCCTCTTATCACCTCTCTTGAACCATTCTCCTTCTTCCCTTCCATCTCCTTTACCAGGCTCTAGATTTCTACCTTTCACCCGGGAGGTTCTATAAAAGGCAGATTCCTGGGTCCAGCCCAGATTCAGAATCTTCCCATGTGATTCTAAGCCCACAGAATCTCACTCCTTACAGTACCTGCGCGCCCCAGATGTGGCTCTGCTGGGAGCTCTGAGGGAGCTTTGTAAACTGAGGCGCAGGGCTGTCTTCACTCATAAAAGTGGAGGGAAAAAAAGACGAAGCGTCTAGGACAAAACTCTGGAATCTGCTCAGACGGGTTCTGAGAACTTGCAGCCTTCCCTCCAGGGTGTTAATGGAACCCAGAGATGGAGGTCGCTAGGACCTGGGGTGGAGTTGCCTTCAGTCCTAGGAAAGCTGTTTCCCTGCTTCGGGCTGGTGCTAATCTGCAGGGCTGCAATAATGGTGTCTGCCAGGGGCTGCCATCCGGGGCCCCCACCCCAGACTCACCTCTGGCCTCTCTCTGCAGCTCAGGTACCGGACAGTGATGAGCAGTTTGTTCCTGATTTCCATTCAGAAAACTGTGAGTAGAGGGCCTGGGTAGAGGGAATGGAGAGTAGGGGAGGGCAGGAAATGAGTCATAGGGATAGAGAATCCCAAAAGATCAACTTGTTCTGTCCTCTAGAAGAGGGTGAAGGGCAGGGCTCCCCATTCTTGGGTTTGGACCCAAAGACCAAGCAATAACTGGGAGATGAAGACCTTGCTTCAAATCGGGGCTTGTCCATCCTAGCTGTGTGACCTTGGAGCAGACATTTCATCTCTGTGATCCTCCATTTCCTTATTTCTGAAACGAGGGGCTTGGACCCGTGCAGCAGGGTCCAGTTCTACCATTCTAAGTTACTTTCATGCAACTGGGGGCGATTTTGCCCCCCAGGAGACATGGGGCAATGTCAGTTGACATTTGGGGTTGTCACAACTGAGGGTGGGGTGCTATTGGCATCTAGTGGGTAGAGGTCAGGGATGCAGCTAACATCCTACAATGCTCAGGATAGCCCCCATGACAAGGAATTATCTGGCCCAAATGTCACTAGTGCTACTGTTGAGAAACCCTGCTTTAATGTCGGATACTTTGCTCTCAACTATCTTCAATGACATGAAAACAGGGCACAAATGATCGACAACAGAACCGTCGATTGCAGGTTTCGACTCTCTCACATTCACTGCCTCGGAACCAACTCTGCTGCTCAGCCTGGTGGCTGGAGTTGGCGAACCCAGCAGGGGCCACAGGAAAGGCCAATGTTCTTCCCAGATAATTAGGAGCATGTGTATGATGCTAGTCAGCTGACAGGCAAGTGGGCTAATATCCAACCTTAACCAGAAAAAGAAAGATTCTTCATAGCCCCAAAGAAGAAAACATTTTTCTCCCTTGGAATTTTACAGGGCAGTCAGGAAAACCAGAGCCTTTCGTTGGAGGTGCTCACCCCTAGAAAGGTGTTTGGGGGGTGGGGGGATTGCGTTAAATGTTGAACTTCAGACAGTTTCTTTGGTTCCTATGGGACATTAGCCTGAGGTATAAGGCTACACATAATGTAAATAGCCAACTGTTCTTAGAAGTGTCTGACAACGGAGATCCAGAGAAGGGGGATGAGGCTGTACTGGCACCCAGCTGGTCCTTAAAGAGCAGAAGGTGTCCGAAGCTCTTCCTGCCTCTCCTGTGACACTCTCTGGCCTTGCTCTGCCTCTCCCGACCCCCACAGTAGCTTTCCACAGCCCCACGACCAGGATCAAGAAGGAACCCCAGAGTCCCCGCACAGAGCGGGCCCTGCCCTGCAGCAGGAAGCCGCCCCTCTCCTACCATCATGGCGAGCAGTGCCTTTATTCCAGGTGAGCCCCAGCCCCGCCCTGGGGAAGGGTTGGATGGAGGGTGGGGGTGGGCACCTGTGAGCAATGGCAGCGGTTGAGATGCAGGTTAGACACGGAAAGGATTTCCGAGCTCCTGTAATGCAGTAATGTAGCTCAGGATTTCCTGAGTAGTTAGGATGAAAAATGCAGCAGCGGGTTCAAGGGATGTGTGTTAAGACCCAGGCAGGGTGTTTCCACTGGAGAAGCTGCTGTCTGACCCAGCCCAGCTGCTCTGGGCTGGGGAGAGGTGTTCTAAAGATTACACCCAGCTTCAGGATTAAGAAAGGAGAAGAAAAAGTTCATTTGGGGCTGAGTCTGGCTCATGCTGTTCCTTTCCCGGCACCCTCTACTCTTCTCCCATAATCCCTGTGACCTGACTTCCCAGGGAGTGAAGCGTTCAGAGATGCTCGCCCAGCTTCTCTGCCCCCTCACCCCTGTCTCCCCCTCACCTCCAGTGCCTATGACCCCCCTAGACAAATCGTCATCAAGTCCCCCGCCCCTGGTGCCCCCGGACAGTCGCCCCTGCAACCCTTTCCCCGGGCAGAACAACGGAGTTTCCTGAGATCTTCTGGCACCTCCCAGCCCCACCCTGGCCATGGGTACCTCGGGGAGCATAGGTAAGGTGACAAGGAGAACCAGGTCTCACCAGTTTTTTCTCAATCCCTGAGTGTTCTTCGCTGCCCTTAAGAAACCTGGCATGGGGGGAGGTAGGGAGGAAGGGATATTGACATCCCCCCCATCCCCCCCGGCCGGAGCCCACTCTGTGAGCTCTGGGAGCAGCAGGCACAAGGAGGGCTTCGTTTAATATTCTCTTTTCTTCCTTCTCCATCCAACCACATCCAGCTCTGTCTTCCAGCAGCCCTTGGATATCTGCCACTCCTTCACACCCTCTCAGGGAGGGGGCCGGGAACCTCTCCCAGCCCCCTACCAACACCAGCTGTCGGAGCCCTGCCCACCCTACCCCCAGCAGAGCTTCAAGCGGGAATACCTTGACCCCCTGTATGAACAGGCCGGCCAGCCCGGCCAGCCGGCAGTGGGCCAGGGTGGAATCAATGGGCACAGGTACCCAGGGGCGGGGGTAGTGATCAAACAGGAGCAGATGGACTTCTCCTACGACTCAGGTAAGAGATGCTCCCGGGAAGGAGATGGAGGGGTTTTGGTGGGATTGCTGGGTGGGGTGGCATGTGATCAGTTCCATTAAACCTAGAATGTCTCCCCACAAGTTTTTTTACCTTCCCATCCATTTACCAGTTCATACATTCAACCCACCCACCTACCACTTCTTTTCATAGATTCAAAAGAACTGTCACTTTTCAATCAGCAAACTTATATTCAGATAAGAGATAAGTGACATGTGCAGGTCCTTGCCCTCAGGTAGCTTGTGACTTGATAGGAAAGTTAAGGCATTTCTTCCTATTTCTATTTAGCAGGTGCTTGGGGGTTTAATTACCTACTGAGATTTAAGTACTGTGCCAGGAGCATGAGTGTGTGCAGTTGGAGGACACAAAGATGAATAGGACGTGTCATTGGTCCCTGTCCCCACAGAAGCTTAAAAATACAAAGGGATTTTAATGAGGAGAAACATGAACTTGAAACTAGCCAGGTTCACAGTTCCCAGTTGGAAGGCGGGGTTCACATGTGGTTTTCACATCCTGTTCCGAGCCTCCAGGTTGGAAGGACCCGCCATCCTGGCCAGACCGGAAGTAGGGACTGCTTTAAATTCTAGTTCCACCTGGCTGTTGACAGGAGTGAGATGCACTCAGCTGCAGTGATCAAAAACAGCTACAGCTCAAAATCCCATGCGCCCAGGAAAGGCCCAGAAAACCTTGTCTCCTGTTAACATTGCTACCAGCTCCAAATTTGAGTTTATCTGCAAACTTGCATTAGAAAAAATAAATTCAGAGATTAGGGTAGGCTCAGAGCTGGCCAGAGCTTTTGAATTTCTCTATTCCTGGTGCCCAGTCTTTTCGGGACAGGGGGGTGAGCCCTAAATCCTCCAGACTGCCCCAGCAAGAACCAGAAAGGTGCACCCACCTCTCCTCAAGCCCGGGCCCTAAGCCTGAGCCATGCCCGGCAGTGAGATGGAGGAAGGAGGAGGGAGACGCTCTTGCCGCCGACCTTCAAAGGATGTAGACCGGAGGAGATCGTGTTACATGCCCTTGAACTCCTGCCCCTCCCCCTTCAGCTTTCTCTGAATGGAGTCAGGAATTCCATTCACAAAATGGAGGCATGAATGAGCCCACCCTCCCGCCTCCTCCCGGAGGTGTCGGGTTTCACCATCTCATTCATAGGTGGGAGTGGTGGGGGTAGGGCGGGAAGGGGCTGGCACTTGAAGGGCTGGCTTTGCACCGGGGCCGCCTCCAGGTGGGGTGGGGAGGTGTCAGTTCCGTGGAATGGAATGAAATAGAGTGGACTGTCTGCTGTCAGACCTGAAAACACACAGCCCCGTGTGCCCACTGCCTCTTCCACAAATAGATGCATGCGTGTTCTCTCTCTCCCCCCGCCCCACCCCCACTCCTTTCCTCCCTCTCTCCCTCCCTCCCTCACACCCGCACTGGGCTGGAACCTGCCCTGCTGACCGGACGTCAGCCCATTCCAAGGGAATCTTAGGCTGGGACATTGAACCCTTTCCCCGGAGGTTCATCTCTACCCTCCTCCTCCCCATAAACTCACAGGAAACAGCTGCTCCCTGGAATCCTGGGCCTTGTGGAGCAGCTTTGCCCAGCCCCAGCTGCTGCCATCCAGGCCCTCTGGCCCCGCCCTCAAGTTGAGGGCTTCCGGCTTCTCACTCCCTCTGGGGGGAACTTCCCCTAGGATTTGGTGGTAGGCAGGCCTCTTGGAAAAGAACCGGAAGGCAGGCTGGCAGAAGAAGTTCTTGAATGTGTGCAGGACTGCCGCCCCTACCCCAGCTACCTATAACATCGCCCTTTTTTCTTTCTTCCCCCCCGCCAGACGTCCCTGGGTATGCTTCAATGTACCTTCACGCAGAGGGTTTCTCCGGGCCCTCTCCAGGTGACGGGACCATGGGTAAGGCAGCCTCCTACCTCCCCTGCCAAGCCCTCCAAGTTTGGAGGAGGGAGTCGTGCCTTGGGGGAGGGGCTCCTGGCCAGGAGTCCCTCTGGACTCTCTGGGGTCTCGTATCAGTGAACCCCCAGATCTGAGTGATCCCTGCAACTTCCTCCTCAAGGCTATGGCTATGAGAAACCTCTGCGACCATTCCCAGATGATGTCTGCGTCGTCCCTGAGAAATTTGAAGGTCAGAGAAGTGACCTTTCATGCCCTCTGTGTCCCCCAGGAATCACATCACATTTCATGAGAAAGGGCCTGGAGAGACCCCTGGGGAGAGGGGACCGGGTTGCTTGGGGGACCAGAGGGCACAAGCCCTCCACCGCCTGTTTCCTGTGTTCCCCAGGAGACATCAAGCAGGAAGGGGTGGGAGCCTTCAGAGAGGGGCCGCCCTACCAGCGCCGGGGTGCCTTGCAGCTGTGGCAGTTTCTGGTGGCCCTGCTGGATGACCCGACAAATGCCCACTTCATTGCCTGGACCGGCCGGGGGATGGAGTTCAAACTAATTGAGCCTGAGGAGGTGGGCCTCTCAGATGTCCCCACCCCTCCTCCCAACGACTTTGGGGCCTGGAGATGAGAGCACCTGGGAACTGGTGGCATGTGCCTTCACCAGCACCGTTGCTTTATTTAACCTGAATTCCTGCCAAACCAGGGTCTGTGGGCTGGGGCTTAGCTGCAGGGCCAGCTGAGCATTTGCACCAAGAATCTCAAGTACTCTTTCTGACCTGCGCCCCATTATTTCCTCCGCTGAGCTGCCATCGCCATCCCCAAACTCTGTCTCCTGTCCCCAGGTCGCCAGGCTCTGGGGCATCCAGAAGAACCGGCCAGCCATGAATTACGACAAACTGAGCCGCTCACTCCGATACTACTACGAGAAAGGCATCATGCAGAAGGTCGGGCTTAGGGGTCCAAGGACAAGGGGGTGGGGGGCAGTGGAGGTGGGAAGGTGATGGGGGCAGGAGAGCACTCTCACAAGTTTGAAGGAGCAGACAGTGAACCAGTCAGAGAAGTCAAACTGGTCAATCCCAAGATTTCCCTCTCCCAAAACAGTGATACACATAAATAGTAATGGAAAAGCCTAAAGCATGGAGAGGTTGAGATTAGAGAACAGGAGCTTCTTAGAAGAACCAGCTGGAGGAGAAATGTGCCCCGGGCATCTGTAGGAGGGCTGCTCTCCCCACCCCAACACTGACCCGGCCCTCTCTTCCCACAGGTGGCTGGCGAGCGTTACGTGTATAAGTTTGTGTGCGAGCCCGAGGCCCTCTTCTCTCTGGCCTTCCCGGACAATCAGCGTCCAACTCTCAAGGCTGAGTTTGACCGGCCCGTCAGTGAGGAGGACACAGTCCCTTTGTCCCACTTGGACGAGAGCCCCGCCTACCTCCCAGAGCTGGCTGGCCCCGCCCAGCCCTTTGGCCCCAAGGGTGGCTACTCTTACTAGCCCCTAGCAGCTGCTCCCCTGCTGCCGGGGGTGCTGCCCTGTGTACATAGAGCTGAATTTGGTGTCAGGGAAACTCCCACTCTGAAACCCACAGATGTCTTTGGAGCAGATCCCCTCTGCCCATCAGTCACTCCAGCCCAGACTCTGAGCTGCTCCCCAGAGTTGATGGGAAGGGAAAGTGGAGACACTGCGAGTGTGAAGGTGGTGTCTCTGAAACTCCTCCGGGGACTCCACCTCTGGCCTCTTCCTAGGTCCTGCTTAGAGGCCAAGCCCCACTCCCTCTCCCCCATCACAGAGAACAAGAGTTTGTTCTGTTCTGGGGGACAGAGAAGGAGCTTCCCCACTTCATCCTGGCGGAGAGGGAGACATTGAGCTCCCCTGATCTCCCATGCTGGGGAGACGGCACGCTGCATCCCGCACTCTGCTCCAGGCTGTGGCCCTGGAGGGTCCTACTTGGCAGTTCTTGGTGCTCTTTGTTCCTAGAGTCGGGGAAGCTGGAGTGAGGAACCTGGGATGGGGGAGGGCTTGCCAGGTGGAGGAGGGATGGCTGGGCTCTGCTCCCAGGGCCCTCTGCCTTTTCCTAGGCCCAGGCCTGGGATTCACCTCCATCTCCACTACATCTGCCAGACCCTAATAAAGGCCCCTGCGTCTCCTGTGAGTTCTCCTTTGTCCTCTTTGCTGCCATGGGAGAAGGACCTGGGGCTGGAAAGAGCTCTGGCCTTAGGGGCACGTGACCTGAGTTTGGGGCCTGGCCCTGACACTTAACTTCCCTTATGGGTTTAGGAAAAAACAATTGGCCTCTGACTTTTTCCTCCGGAAAATGGGCTCAGTGGTGCCTGCTCTTTCCCCCTCCCAGGATTATCGTGTGAGGACTGTCTGAAATAATGGACAAAGGGTACTTTGTAATCTGGCCTAGTGCCCGCTGGCCACCTGCAGCCATCTCCCTGTCCAGGATGAGGGAAGTGGGAGCCTAGGAGAGCTTTGAGGGCCTCCTGGGGCTTCTTCAGGCAGAGTTTGGCCTGTGGTTTCTGTGATCACAGTTGCTCCCATGACCATGCTA
The DNA here is from genome assembly GCF_963455315.2 of Globicephala melas. NCBI lineage: Eukaryota > Metazoa > Chordata > Mammalia > Artiodactyla > Delphinidae > Globicephala > Globicephala melas. The sequence continues at coordinate 39,427,676 of NC_083333.1, forward strand.
CCCATGTGTACCCCAACTGTGTGTCCCCTCCCGCCGTGGCTCCAGGTTGCTGTTTTTGCTGAAGGTGAGGACAGAGTTTGTGTGGAGAGGATCTGGAGAGCAGGGAGAGAAGCAAGGCACCCAGGCAGGAGGGTGCAGGGAGGCTGGAGCAGCCCCGAGCCCTGGGTCCTGGCTAGTGGAGGAAGAACAGGCCAGACCTTCGCAGGAAAAGGGAAGGAGAAACAGCATGGATTCTCCTTGCCCAAATTTGGGGGAAACCAGAACCCTGGGCCGAGTTTTTGGGGTTCGGGGAAAGGCCAGGCTGCAAAAGTGACACCTAGAGAGGCAGTGTAACAGTAGATATGACAACGGGGTGGCTGTGCGTAAGGGAAGGGCAGGATAGGCAGTTCTAGACCCAGCCCCTGTGTAAGCAGCTTCCTAGGAGCCAGGCTTAGGTGAAAACGGGTGCTCTCCATCCAGGTACATCAGAACTGCAGGGAACCACAGCTGCGCTGAGGCAGGGCCGGCCCAACCCCGTTAATGCTTCACCCTCAGCCCCTGCCCAGTGCTTACGCCAAGATGGCAGAAAGGGATGCCACTCGAACCCTACCCACAAATAAAAAGCAATGTTATTTTTTTCCCCAGAAACAGAAAACAATGCTGATTTTCATAATTTAGAGCAAGAGACAGAAAATTTTAAGAAACAAGTTTTTAAAAATATATGATTTAATTGTACATGAAAGCCAGGGTATCATGGTGGGAAGAGGTGTAAAGTCAAGTGGAAACCCTGAGGTCCCCAGTAGGCGCACATGAGGAGAGACAGGAATTTAGGTGAGAAGCAGTGTCCTGGAAAGGTCTCCACAGGCTGAGACACGTGACCTCTGCCCTCTGAAATGCGCGTTAACGAGACACTCCTCACAACTCTTGTTCAAATCCTTACACTTGGAGGGCACTGCTCCGAGTGGAGACAGCTACCAGATCACAACCACGACCACTGGAGAGAATTCTCTGTCTGAAGGAGAGACAGCCAAAACCAAATCGTGCTCCAAAATGGATGAAGGTGAACCCTGGACCAAGGCACGTGACCCAGCAGGAGAGCTGACATGTGGCCTGTGGGGATGGTCCCCCGACACACAGACAAGTACAAGACTCGGCACATGTGCAGGGGCAGGAGACTCCTGAGCTAGGCTCCCACAGGGGTGGGGTAAACAGCATACTCTTAACAACCGAGAAGACTCCAACTCCCTGCGTGAGACCCACATCCTCTCCTGGGCTGTCACTCAATCTCGGGAAATACTGGTTCAAGGAAGAGAAACAGGGGCCCCACTGTGTAGGAGCAGCAGGCGAGTCCTTCCCAATCTGGCTGGGAGCCCCCTTCTCCCTCTGGGCAGGCTCAGCAATACTGCCTACATGCTGTTTCCTGGTGCACAGTCAGAAGGTCAGACCCCAGTCATGTTGTCACAGCAGAGACATGACCCCAGCTCTTCGGGGAGATGTTCAAGGAACACCCACAGAGCTGGGGTCCTTCTTTTCGCTCACCTAACCCAGAAAGATGACCAGCCTGCTGTCTCTCACCCTTGGCCTGTTAAACATCCCCTTTTCAACTTCAGCTTAAAACCCAAACCTCCTTCCTTGGGGGCGATGACTTCAGAGGTGCGAATGCCGTCAGTGCTGGTCACCCAGCTGGGACAGGTGGGCTGCCAAGCCCAGAGTTTGTTCCTAAACTGGAGAGACCTGGGCTGGAATTAAGACTGGCGAGCTGGGTACTCAGCCCCTGCTTCCACTTCACTGTCCTCGGTCCGTCCCTGCACTACCTCTCCCTATAATACCTTGAAGGTTAGCACGTAAAGATCCCCTGCCCTTAACTGCTGGCCTGGGCTTCCTGAGAGGCACACTCAGAATCGTAGGAGCTCACTCAGCTCAGTAAAGGGGTGGGGACCTACAGTCAGCAGATTCTGCTGGGTTGTTTCTGAATTGTGTCTTCAGGGTGGCTGGTTTGCTGCTCAATGACAGCCCACAGTCCTTTATATCCTGATATGTCATATGGTCTCTTTTAGTGTCCGGCGTACCACTGTATAGTAGTTCTAGTATTTACATCATTACTTACTGGTGTGAGGAGGTAGGAAGCAGTGCGGACCATAACACAGGATGTCCCCAATCCCCCGGGGGCTTCTCTACAAGACCAACTTCCCAGAAGTTCCACAGCCTGGCCCAGCAGCATCTGCCTGATGTTCTCCCAAGTCCAAGCCCAGAGGCTTCTCAGGAAATGTGAGGAGGGCACTTGGAGGTGGCCATTCCCCAGCAAATGCTAGGAGAAAACCACCAAGCACGAGGCCAGGAGCACAGACCCTAGGCAGCACAAATCAGGCTCTGAGAGGTGCTCTGCTGATTTTCAGTTTGGGGGGGAGGAAGGGAGGCTTTGACCAAAAAAGCCCTTTGTCAGACCTCAGGAGGATAAAAATAAAACCAAAATAAACTGAAGGTTGTGTCATCACTTACATGTTTCAAAAGGAAATAGGACACGCTGCATGTTGTGAGCATGGCAGGCGGGAAACGGAGCCGGGGAGAGCCTTCTGTGTTCAATATGCGGCATCTGCAACCACTCAGGCGCCCCAAGTGGAGCGCCTGTGCAGTGGATGCGGTTAATCACGGGGCGGTCCACGCAGAGCCGGACCAGCGCCGGTGCTGAGAGATAAGACTGGAGGTCCGGCTGTGCGTCACCTCCCAGCCCAAAGAGGCCCCAGGCTCTGGTTTCAGGGGACTCTCCACTGAAGCCACAGGTACTAACCCTCCTCACCCTCAGCCCAGGCCAACACTAACCGTTCAGCTAGAAGAAACAGCCACAGAAAACCAATTTTGTTTCCTTAAGAAAATAAATATTTGCAGGAGGTTAAGCAAAAGTACAGGGGCTGGACAGGGGCAGGAAGCGGGGCCAACACTTTCAGCGAGCTCTGTGGCTCCCTCCTCCAGAGTACCAGCTAGGGCATCAGGGCCCTCACTGAGTCCAGGTACCAGATGCTCATGACTCCCCTTTCCCATCCGAGGGCTGCGGAAGTTTCCCCTGTCTTGGAGATGATGCACTGTACTCCCATGTTGGCTGTGAGCCCTGGCTGAGTACCTTGGGGTGGTGGGGCCTGGAGGCTCTGATCAAACCAGGCGTAAATCCCTGTTTCTATTTTACCACCAGGGAAGAAATGAGAGACAAGTTTAGGAAATGCCCAGTTGAGATAGTCAGTCACTGGACAGCTGTATCCTCAGGATCAGCTTTTCATCAATAAGAGCGAGGCCAAGCCCTGGCCCACTGCTGCAGAAGAGACAAACAGACTCTTGCCTCTCAGCGCCGCCGGAAGGCTCGGGATATTCTCCAGGCGTTGGGTTCCTCATAGCGGTTGTACAAGGGTTCAAGTCGTTGCTGCTTCTTCTGCTTGCTTAGCTTGGTCGGGTCAGAGACCTTGAAGAAGGCTGGAGCAAACTCCACGAGCCACCGGGGGTCAATGGTGGTGACCTCACGCATGTACTCCTTCGTGGTCAGCACCAGCTCGTGGTACACCACCCTGAGCGGGGTACAGAGAGAGGGCTCAAGCCTCCGATACAGGCCTGGCTCCACGGCACCCTGGTCCCTGGTGGGCCTCAGCTGAGCTTGCATTTGACCCTCCTACCTTTCCTGCCTGACCCCTGAGGAGACTGCAGTCTCTGTTTATGATAGCCACACCCCAATACTGAGGAGCCTGCACACCTCTAACCACAGAGAACTGCCAGTTCCAACGATTTAAATGACACGGAGCCAATCACATCCCTTCTCTGGACCTCGGATTCCTGCTCTGTGAAATGGGTGGTTTTCTGGGCTGTAGCCATAGACCTCTAGGGCCCTGAAGAGGACCTCAGAGGCTGCCACAAGGGGATGGGGAAAGCCAAGCAGGCAAGGCTCTTCATCTCCAGCCCTCTTCTACCACCGTGGTGGCACCGTGGTTTATAATTGGTTTTATGTTAGGGTGGGTAAGATTCCAATTTTTTTTTAAATACTACTTGAAAAAAATTTTTTTTTTTAACCACCTCACTAGATAATCTCTAAGATCCTTCCTAGCTCTTACCCCCATGATTTTCTCTAAAAAGGGCCTCGGGACTTCCCTGGTGGTCCAGCGGTTAAGACTCTGCGCTTCCACTGCAGGGGGTGCGGGTTCAATCCCTGGTCAGGGAACTAAGATCCCACGTGCCGCACAGTGCGGCCAAAAAAATAAAACTAAAAATAAATAAATAAATAATAAATAAAAAGGGCCTGATATTGTGTCTAATTCAGGCTCCTGCTTCTCTAGAAATATGAGCAATATTAGAATAGGAAGTGCTGGGGGTGGGTGAGGATACAAACACAAAAGGCCAGCAGATCCACAAGCTCTCTGCCCACCTACCATTCGGGCTGCCTGTTGAAGAGAGCACTGGAAGGATGGATGTAGACCACCTGCTGGTCGATCAGTGTCCGGTAACCCTCCTGTGGGTCTTTCTTGGCAGCGTTCCGGAAGAATCCACTGCAGATGGCCTTCTGCACTCGGACTGTGGACTTACCACAGGAGACCACATCCAGCTTGTGTCTAGCAGGAGAATAAATCAAGAGAGGACAAAGGTGTGAGACTATTCTGCTTTCAGAGGTTCTATCTTCTGGAATGATGGTACCCAACACATCCTTCTTGGGGTCCCCAGAGTTGGCACCAGGACCCTGCTTCCAGTCCTTCCAGGGGCAGCTCTACACAGCGGGCAAGATGGATGCCATAAGAGCCAGACACTTTGCTTAGGTTGTAATTCAACCCAACTAATAATGTTGCAGACGCTTGTAAACAAAGAGCATTGTCAACAAATAATATATCATCTCCCTCTTAGGAACTTTCTGAAGTGATTCTCAGCCACGTCCTTACCTGGGGAGGAGTACAACAAAGACGGAAAAGCTGGAGGAAAAGAGTTATGTGAGGAGCAAGAGGACAGGTGCCTACAGCTTCACAGGTTCGTACAGAGACAAACAGACACGGCATTCAAGGAGGTTCAACTTGAACATGAGAAGTCACCGGGTGTTACCTGTCCATTATGCCCAACATCTGCTTGCGAATGTCCTGGGCCCGGCGCAGAGAACGAGCCTGGATAAAGTTCTCATAGCACCATGGGTTGGAGAACTTATTGTTCTTCCAGGAGTTGTACACGGCCAGCAGGGTGAGGTGGTCCCCTTCGGTCTGGTGGAATTTGGCCTTCTTCTGATCTGCAAGGGCTTGTTTATCCTGCAAGCAGTGCGGAGAGGATCATTTTCCACCCCACAGCTACTAACTGAACATCCAGCAGTGCTGGGGAGCCCTCTGCGGCCCCATCAAGTGTCCACATTAAGCACTGTGGTGGCAACAGGCTGATTTCACCCAACTTCACCTGACCCCTATCTGAATGTGGGCCTGAACTCCCTACCTTGGGCCTGTAGAAGACGTTCTGCACAGACAGCATGGACACAATGGTCAGCATTTCCTCACTGCAGCCTAGATGCACAGACATGATCAGCATTTTGCACAGCATTGGCTCCAGGGGGAACTCTGCCATCTAGAGGGAGAAGAAGAAACTACAATTGCATCCCTGGGGCAGACCCATCTGGGGTTGCTAGTGTAAAAACACTGGTCAGAGTGGGTAACAGACCACAGGAGGTTTACCTAAGCACTATGGTGCGGGATGCCTGGCTCTATCAGAAGACTTTTTTATTTTTAATTTCCCAAATAAACCCAACAAAATGTATGTGACCAAGAATATAACTACCATTGGGATAGGTGGGAATTTTGCAGACATCTTTTCAAATTAAGGCTAGACTCAATAATATATCATGAGGTAAGATTAACTGAATAGAATTTCTTTTTCTGTAAAGAAGAAAGAGTTTTAAGTGACAGCGGAAAATCCAGGTTAAAAACAGGCATGTAGAATTCTACTCAAAGCTTATCCAGGGCCTCAGAGTTTAATCTTTTAAACAGAACAGAGTATGGAAGGTTAGCCAGGGAACCTTCCCCAAAGCACCAGAAGTTAGGTTCTGTCCCCTACCCTGCGGCCCAGGCGAGTAAGTAGGCCCTCGTCGTCCAGGGCCCCCAATGTGTATAGCTGCTCCATGGCTGTGATCAAGGTTTCCATTGGCGGGGCATCCATAAAGTCAAAGGACAGCAGGTCATTGATGCCCATGGCCTAGAACAGAAGAGAAGAACGTGTGTGATGGGAAGGTCAGCCTCACCAGTGTTAACATGGAGGGAGACTACTTGTCACCTTCTCTCTTATATCTTCGACTGCAATTAGGAAGCCACTAGCAGGATCAGCAGGAATCTCCAGGAATGCGCCACACAAAACTCAAGACTGATAGAAAGCATATACTTTCTCGGGAAACTTTAAAAAACACTCTCTCAGAATGACAGTATGTACAGCTTAACGACAAAAAGATAAAAATTTAAAAATGGGCAAAGGTAGACATTTCTCCAAAGAAGATATAAAAATGGCCAACAAGCACATGAAAAGATGCTCAATATAACTAGTAATTAGGGAAATGCAAATCAAAACCACAATGAGATACCACTTCATACCCACTAAGATGGCTATAGCTATAATTTAAGAAAGAAAAAAAAAAAGAAAGAAAATAACAAGTGTTGGCAAGATATGGAGAAATAGGAATCCTCATATGTTGCTGGTGGGAATGTAAAATGGTGCAGCTGCTGAGGAAAACAATTTGGTGATTCACCAATAACTTAAACAGAGAATTACAAAATGATCCAGGAACTCCACTTCTAGATATATACCCAAAAGAACTGAAAGCAGGGACTCAGACAAATACTTGTACGTTAAGTTCACAGCAGCATTATTCACAATAGCTAAAAGGTAGAAACCAGCCAAATGTCCATCAATAGATGAATGGATAAACAAAACACCGTATATACATACAATGGAATATTATTCACCTTTAAAAATGAAATTTTAACACATGCTACAACATGATGAACCTTGAAAACATCATACTAAGTAAAATAAGCCAGATCAAAAGGACGAATATTTTATGATTCCATTTATCTGAGGTACCTAGAATAGGCAGATTCATGGACACAGACAGTAGAATAATGGTTACCAGGGGCAGAAGGGAGGGGAAAAGGGATAGTTTAGTTAAATGGGTACAGAGTTTCGATGTGGGATGATCAAAAAGTTCTGGAAATGGACAGTGGTGATGGCTGTGTGGCTGCACAACACTGTGAATGTACTCAATGCCACTGAACTGGACATTTTAAAAAGATTACAGTGATAACGTATTGTGTATTTTATCATAATTTAAAAAAAAAAGACAACAACTAGCTTGCCCTGTCTCTTGCATACATAATTTCTCCTGTGCACCTAGGAAGTGCCTTGTACCATGTTAGGTGGCAGGGATATAAAGGTGACTAAGACATGGTCCCTGCTCTCAGAGTTCACAATGGTGAGACACGTGGACACAAAACCACCGGCAATCTGCCTGGCACAGAGTGTGTATTCGATACATTTGTTACCAAATTTGATGACTAAGAGAGACAAGTGAATGATGCCCTATCCAAGTGTGTATAAAGGGAGATGTGGCAGGACCTAAGCTTTCTGCTTCTTTCCCATAAAGTGATGGTGACCATAAACACAGCGGGTGTTCAATAAATTCTTACTGTATAAGAACTACAAGGAATTATGTTAGCAATCAGTAAGCACTGTGCCCAGTGCCCTTACCTGCATTATCTCCTTTATGTTCGCAGGAGAGACTATTAACAGCCCCCGCTTTTGAGAGAATAGAGGGCAGAAGGCCGAGCAGATAAATTTGCCAAGGACACACAGCTCGGAGCAGAAGTTTGAGCCACAGATGCCTCTCTGTTCTCACTCCAGAGACTGGAGCAGGTTTTTTTTTCTGAAGCTCTGTTTTAGCCTCTCTTACAGGGAATGAATAATAAATGACAACAGAGCACTCTGCATCAGCGAAGTGCTAGGGCTCCAGCGCAGCATCAGTGTCGGGGGGTGGGGGGCGGGGGTCCCATCATCTAGGAAATTACTCATGCAGCTCCCCCTGCCAAAAGACAAGGAAGGTCCTCACAGGGGACTGAGAGAGGAAGAGCAATGATTCAGAATGAAAACCGAGTCCCCAGGGGGCCAGGCTGAAATCTGTACTAACAGTTCCCCTTTTTGGATTGGGGGTTTTGCTTCTGTTCTAAAAGAACAGAATTGGATCTGAAAGTTAAAGGGTTGAGGGAAGTGAGTTTGTCCACAGTTTGGCACTGATTCGATTTTTCCTAATATCCTGTTTGAAAATGCTCCCAGCTAAAACCTTTTATAACCAAATACCCTGCTGGTTACGATGGCAAGAAAAAATGTCACAGCACACATGCCAATTTAGCCCCAGCCCCGCAGCAGAGAGGCTGTTATCACAGCCGTTTGCATTCCACTCAAAGGAACTGGTTCCATGAGGTTACTGAAGTATTTAACAAGGTTCATAAAACTGAGATTCATTTACTAAGGCCATAGGATTGGACTGTTCTACCAAAGCATTCTAACAAGACAGTGATTTCTACCTTGAGTGAGAGCACTGTGCTTGCTAAGTTGGTTCTCTGGATTTCCGGCACGTTGGTGGTCAGCATTTCATCTCGGTAGGCACGTTCTGTGTACAGCCTGTAACACTTTCCTGGGCCTGTTCTCCCAGCTCTGCCAGCGCGTTGCTTTGCCTGAGCCTAGAGGAGTGGGCATATAAAAGTAACATATCTGTTAAACATTGCTTAACAGCTTTACCCAGGAAATCTGTTAAAAGAGGGGCACTCAGCAACAGGCAAAACCTAAAATGGGGTTTATTTCACTTCCTTTAGGGTCATTTCCAAGACTACCTACCAACGCTCTTATCATCCCCTCTCCAACACTCAGCATTTCAGGAAACTTTGTTCAAGTGAGGCCAAATACAAGCAAGTGAATAGAAGAAATATGGTAAAGATCACAGAAATATACCTTCAAAATAGTGTGGCAGGGGCTTCCTTGGTGGCGCAGTGGTTAAGAATCCACCTGCCAATGCAGGGGACACGGGTTCGATCCCTGGTCTGGGAAGATCCCACATGCCGCGGAGCAACTAAGCCCGAGCGCCACAACTACTGAGCCCATGCGCCTAGAGCCTGTGCTCTGCAACAAGAGAAGCCACCGCAATGAGAAGCACACGCACCACAACGAAGAGTAGCCCCCGCTCGCTGCAACTAGAGAAAGCCCTCGCGCAGCAATGAAGACCCAACACAGGCAAAAAATAAAATAAAATAAAAAATATTAAAAAAAACACAAAATAGTGTGGCACATCATAAATGAGAAAGCATAAAACAAAATGACAAAACCCACCCTCCACAGTGATGACCAAATGTAAGTGAACTGAATAAATATAATGTTAATCATACCAGTGAATGAGTCTGCAGCTGTTTTAAAAATTCGGTTTGAGATGCTCAATGACAGGAGGAAATGTTCACTCACAGAGGTGAAAAAGCAAGTTGCCAAACAATGTAATACTAATTTTATTTATTTTTTAATCTTAATGCAAATACACAAACTACCAGAAGTAAAAAACTAGGGAAAAAATACCTTAAAATGTTAACTGTGGCTAATTCTAATGGTAGGCTTGTTGATGAGTTCTATTTTCTTTATCAAATATCCAACAATGAACATATATCACCTTAATATTCAGGAAAATTAAATACTTAATTAAAAACCGCACACTTACTACACTACTAGAATTGCAACCTGAAACAAACATGAAAAAAGATGGGCAAGAAAAACATCAAAATGATGACAGTGATTGGTGGTAGTAGGACTATGGGTAACTTCCAAAATAATGTAATGTAATCTCGCCCTGGGAGAAGGGCGCTAATTTTTGAAATTAAAAAAAAATGTAGGTTAGCCCTAGGTTGCTAGGAAACAGTGAATAGCAATCTGAAGAGGGCTGTTTTCTGACAAAACCATCTGTCTTATAAATAGTATCAGGATTTAGAAATTCCTATGCCAGCTCCAAACCAAAGGATGGAATATGCAAGGTCACTACCCACTCAAAGGCAGGCAGCAATCACACACCGTGGCAGACTCCACAGCATTCTACAGGTGTCTCTCCAAATCAGGGAGAGCAGATAATAATAAATAATTTCTCCATCACTGCGAGTTGCACGTATCACCCCCAGGAGAACTGTACAGAGTACACATGCTGGGGCCAGACTGCCCTGGTTTAAATCCTGGCTCCACCAGCTGTGTAACAGGCAAGTCACATAACCCCTCTGGTTGTCAGTCTCATTTGTGAAATGAGGATAATAATAACATCTACAACAAAGGATCAACTGAGAATACAATGAGTTCATGCATGTGAAAGTAGCTGGGACAGTGCCTGGCACTTAGGAAGTACCCTGCAAGTCTTAGCTATTATTACTAAAGTTTCAAAATGAAAACAGCCTTATGGTATTATAAATTATGAAAGTAATACATACCTCTTACAGAATATTAAGATAATATATATAAAATAGATAACTAATAAGAACCTGCTGTATAGCACAGGGAACTCTTCTTCACTTTGCTGTACAGTAGAAACTAACACAACATTGTAAAACAACTATACCCCTATAAAAAAATTTTTTTTAAAAAGGACAATATATAAGAGTACAGGGAAGAAAACGTGCTTTACCCATCAGCACAGTAACCAGCAGCACCACCAAGAAATAATGCTGGCTAACATTTCGCCAACATGCTCTCGGTCGCAGGCACGTTTACACACACTGTGCACAAGCACACACATTTTTAAACAAAAACTGGATTATACTACTCATGTTATTTTGTAGCTCACTTTTTTCAAACGCTATATCAGAGTTATGCTTATGCCATTAAATATAGATACACACCACCTTGTTAATGTCACATAACATTCTATGGAATGAATTTACCACATTTTATTAAACTACTTCCCTTTTGGAGCTCATTTAGAATTTTTCCAGGTTCCCTCCAATATAAACAATGCTCCAGTGAACATCCTTTTCCATTACCTTTGGATATGTGTTCAATCATTTCTAACTTTCAGATATACTTCTAGAAGCGGAACTGTTAGGTTAAAGAAATGAGCTTTTACATTTCGGATACATTGTGGCCAAACTGCCTTCAAAAGGGATGATCAGGCTATTCGTTTTTAAATATAATTTAGGTAGGAGATTATTCCATAATTACCAAAGAAACATATTATCATCTCATGAATTATTACTATCTCAGATATCTGTGGCTAAGTGCAATACTTTAAAATATATGTTCTTACCACTTATATTAGATCATCTAGGGTGCTAGGATTCAATTTCTTTTTTTTTTTTAAGTTCCAGTTTTATGGGGCTTTTTAATGTTGACACACAATTCTGGAGATTAAAAGCAAACAACACAAAATCTCCCTTATCTCAAGAAAGCAGCCAGCATCTTAAAACCATAAAATTCAAAATACAAAACCATAAAAAATTTCAGAAAAGCCCTAACCAGGATTTTCAGAAAAGCTGCCATACCTGAGAAATAGGAGTTACCACGAGCTGGTCGATCCCAGTCTTAGAATTGTAAACTTTCTGCTTCACGAATCCAGGGTCCACCACATAGTAAATGCCGTCAATAGTCAGTGATGTCTCCGCAATGTTGGTGGCAATCACGACCTGCAGGCAAGAAGGACACAGCTGGATTGAGCCGCCCAGGCTCAGCCCAGAGGTGTGAGAGGAGACTTCTGAACTCAGACACCTTCCCAAAGGGATTGTGTGGCCCTCCCTCTCTCTAGATGATTAGAGAGCACTTAACCTCAGTTTGGCCTCAAATGGGCAGAAGGGGAGGTGCCTTCCTCTTAAGGGTTAGGTTGGGGAGGGAGCGGCACCTGAGAGAAGTGGAGTAGGAAAAAGCAGTGGCCAATCAAAGCCAATTTCATTTGGTGCAAATGGTTACATATCTCATTTTCTAGATCCAATGTTGATTACTACAATTTTAATTTTCTAGCACGCTGGGAAGGCAGAGATTTCCTGGCATCACATGTGCCAGTGCAAAATGAGATTTTTCGTCCCCCACGGGGACATCTGGACTACAAAATGGGCTGTTTGTGTATGTGGAACAAGAGGGAGATTTTTTTTCTGATCATGAAATGAACTATAAGGCGGCAGAGGAATTTCACAGTTTGTGTGTATGCAGCAGTATATGTGATCTAGAACATTATTGGTCTCAGCTTGGCACTGCCACTGTTCTTCCACCCAGAGGTTCAGATAATAAAACACAAATGCTCAGAAAAATCATTGTTAGGAGGCACCGAAACATCTCACCCCATGCCAGCATCTTACCGGCCCTGAAACGCTTCTACCTGCCAGAGAGCTGCAGAAGCCCTCCCGGAGAGAAGTGTCATCACCAGGAACAGAACAGAGGAGGAATCACTGTCTTCCCACCAAACCTGCTCCTCCTCGTTTCCCTCCTCAGCACCATCTTCCATCCAGCTGCCCAAGCCAGAAACTGGTAGTCATTCCTGACTTCTCCCCTCTGCCCTTCCCTAAACCTCCAGGCATCCACTATGTCTTGACCATTCTAACTCTTTAATGTTATTCAAATCCTTCTATCCTCCAGATGGTTACTAGATTCATTGTGGTGGTCATTTCATAATATATGCAAATGTCAAATCACTTTGTAGTGCCCCTGAAACTAACATAATGTTGTACATGAACTACATTTCAATTAAAAAAGAAAATCCATCTGTCTTCCATTCCTAGGTATATACTCAAGAGAAATGAAAACACATGTCCACACTAAAACTTGTAAACAAATGTTCATACCAGCATTATTCATAATAGCTAAAATGTGGAAACAATCCAAATGTCCATCAACTGATGAATGAATAAACAAAATGTGGTACACTCTGTTCTACAACAGAGTATTATTCAGCAATAAAAAGAAATGAAGTGTTTATACATGCTACAAGTAAAAGAAGCTAGTCCGCAAGGACCACACATTATGTCATTCCATTTATATGAAATGATGAAATGTCCAGAATAGGAGAATCCAGAGACAGAAAGTGGATGAGTGGTTCCCAGGGGCTGAGCAGAGGGTGGATGGGGGATGATTGTTAAAGCGTGCAGGGTTTCTTTGAGGGGTGATGAAATTGTTCTAAAAATTAACAGTAGTGATAAATGGTGATTGATTAATGATTAATAATGGTAATTAATGGCTGCACAATCCTGTGAATATACTAAAAAAATTCTGTGACCATACTAAAGTGTACTGAATTGTATGCTTTAAAGGGACAATTGTATGGTATGTAAATTATATCTCAGTAAAACTGTTATTTTAAAATCCATCTGTCCCCTTTCCCACTGCCTCAATACACACACTCACAGTCAATTCCAGCTGCTGGAACTACACAGCTCCCTGAAATGGCCACACTCTCTCACCCCTCGGCTATCACAGCCTGTTCTGTCTACTCAGAATGCATGTTCTCCTGCCCTTCTTGTCTAGATGAACATCCACGTGTTCTTCAGGACTAGCTTAGATCCTCACTTCCTGTAAGAACACTGGGTTGGGTGCTCCCCCACTGGGCATCCAGCACACCAGCAGCACGTTCACACTATATGTTAAAGGCCTGTCTACCGGTGGATGTCCCACAGCAGATAGAAGCCTGTCCTCAGACTGCAGCCCTGGTGTCTACCCCAAAGCCTGGTAGATGCTCAAAAAAATATCTGTCGAATGAAGGAAAAGAGAGGAAGAAGAGCAAGATCACATACAAGACCCTCATTCCTTAACAAACTGGTTGGACCACTTTCTAAAACATAATAAACAAGACTCACATACACCTTAAGCAATGCCCGTTAGGGCCAGCTGCATACAGCACATGGTTTCAGAGCACAAGAGCCTGTGTTACCTTTCTGCTGCCAGGTGGAGCTGGGTCGAAGATTCGGGTCTGCATCTCACTGGGAAGAGCAGAGTACACTGGAAGGATAATCAACTCTGGAACATCGGGTCCCAGGGATTTCATTCTTTCATACAGGATCTCACAAGCAGTATCGATCTCTTCCTGACCAGTCAGGAAGACCAGGATATCACCTAAGAGGAGAACAGAAGCATTGACTTTCTGTGTGTGTGCCCTATACAAAGGCCACAGTGACATTCACCAAACTCCAAACGATGGAAAACACACTCATATTCTGACCTCTAACAAATCAAGAGGTTTTCATCTATCCATGTTTATTCATTTGTTTGTTTTTGGTTTTTTTAATTTTTTAAAATTTGTGTCTATATTTAAATAGATGCATTTAAACCCTACACGCCATTATTTATATTTTCATCACCACCATTTCAAACATGTAAGCCTGAGACTTATAGACAGACCAATACTTAAAAGGCATTTTTTTAAACGTCTAAACTACAGGATGGTTTTTTTGGTTTTTTTGTTTGTTTTGGCCGTATCACGAGGCTTCCAGGATCTGAGTTCCCCGACTAAGGATTGAACCCGGGCCCCCGGCAGTGGAAGCGTGGAGTCCTAACCACTGGACTGCCAGGGAAGTCCCTAAAAGGCATTTTCTAAAGGTGAGCAAAAATACCTACATTAGGACTTGGTCTAAGAGGAAAAAATGCTCTTTCCCCCTACCTGGTGGCTCTGTTAAGTGGATCTGCATGACAGTGATCAAGCTGGCATCCAGATAATCAGTTTCAGGTTCCTTTGTATACAATATTTCTACTGGGTATGTTCGACCTGGGATGGTGAAGATGGGAGCCTCATAGAAGTACTGAGAAAACTTCACCGCATCCAAGGTGGCTGAGGTGACAATCAGCTTCATGTCCTGCCGCTTCTGAACCGTCTAAAGGGAAATGCAACGTAGCTGACGAAAAAGGATTGCCCGAAGAGGCACAGGCACTCAAATCCAATTCCCAGAATTCAGTTCCCAACAGGTAGAATAAAGGTTACCAAAGAGCACCCAGTTACCTTTTTCAACAATCCAAAGAGCACATCAGTGTGAATTGTTCTCTCATGAGCCTCGTCCAACATGATGATTGCATACTGAGTGAGGTCGGGGTCAATCAGGCACTCTCGGAGCAACATCCCGTCCGTCATGTACTTGATAACTGTTTCGGGGCTGGTGCAGTCCTCAAATCGAATGGTGTAGCCCACCTAAAGCAGAACAGAAGCTGAAAACCTTAAGACACAAACCTCTCCTTTTTGCAATCTCCAGGCAAGATTTTAGCCCAGGCTATTACCCATAATCTTAACAGACAGAATTTGACCAAGATGTACAATGATTCCCTCAAAGTAAAATCTGCCTTGGACTTGATCCTGAACAGATCAGTGATGACCATGAGAACCCTCTCTCTCAGGAGAAACCTGAAAAAGGTAGAATTGCTCCCATCTTAGAGACAGAGATCTGGGCCTTTACACTTTCTTCAGGCATTTTCAGCATAGCTTCGCCAACCACTTACCTCTTGGCCTAAGCAACAACCAAACTCCTCTGACACTCTTTTGGCCACTGACATGGCCGCAACTCTTCTGGGCTGCGTACACCCAATCTTGCCCCTGGAAGTGTAGCCCGCCTCTGCCAGGTACTGGGTGATCTGCGTTGTCTTCCCAGACCCTGTCTCTCCGATGACAATCAGAATCTGATTGTCATGGACAGCCTGAAGACAGCCAAACATAAACACGGTCATTAAAATCTGCCGCACATTTTGGAGTAAAGCAACTGATTATGCTCTAACACTAAAGGATAAGAAGGGGAAACAGTAGTATACACACGGAAGATGACAATCGGAGCTTAAATTATTTTTAATGACGCATAGAAACAAATGCTAACAGTGATTTTCTATGAGCAATGCTCTTTCTTATTTTAATCGCATGTATGACAAATTAAAAACTTTAAACTTTATGAGAATTCTCTTTTTAACTGACTCAAATTTTTTTAAATTTATTGGTTTCCTTAAGTTCATAAAAACACAAAGATGATGCTAAAAGCATAACTATCCAGATAGACCTAATATTTTATATACGTACATGTATTTTTTAAGTGTTACACAAACATGGTTAAAGAATTCAGTAGTAAATAAAAAAGTTAAATACAATGTTCCTTTCTACTGCCATTCCCAAATCTATAAAGTCACTTTACCCCCTAAAGTCACCTGATTTCTACACTGTTTATAACAGCAAAGGACATCCATCAACCTATACATGTCTATTAACACAGGACTAGTTAAATAAGCCAGAGCACATCCACATAACAAAGCACCTTAAAAAAAAAGGGAACAATGCTGAGCTATATCACTAAGGAGAAAAAGCTAAACACAGAGCAGTACATATAATACGCTGTCATTTAGAAACACATACAGCTCATATAAAACATATAATATCTGTGTTTTCGTATATATTTGTACTTCATTGTATATGTATAAGATGTCATTGAAAGGATTCCCTGGAAACTAGTGAACTCAGTTGCCTCAGGAAGGTTTAGTGGTCTTAAATCAGAGCTCCAGAAAATGGAAATAAGTATCTCAAGCAAAGATTTGCCTCAATGTCAAGTCAAGCATCCCGATTATGCTTATTGTCCAGAGCTATTTGTCTGTGCAACACAATACTCTGTCCACTTGCTCTAGGGATCCCTAGTTCAAACAGATTTATTTCCTCATAGGAAAAAAAAAAATGTGTAGACTAACATATACATATTTTTTAAGTACTTGGAAATGCTTTTTTCCTATCACCTTCGGAAAAGCCACTTCAAATGTGCTAATTTCAATTAAAACATGTCATCCTCTTTTTAGAAAACACCCTGACTTCCCCACCAACACATCATAAAGGGCTTCTCACCTGGACCAGCTGCTCCTTCAGTTTGTAGATGGGCAGGCTCTCTCTCTGTTCAATGATTGACATCTGGGTCTTTTTTCCATAAGAAGCTTTGTTGCCCCCAAAGGCATGCTTCTTCCACTCGGGAATGTCATTGGGCATCATCCCAATACCCCTCATGTTGGCAGCAATCTGCCTGCCTTCCGCTGCAAAGGAAAACAGGCGACTTAGTATCATCCTCATGCTACCTCGCTGCCCTCTCCCCCCACACTCGACAAATCACATTTCTCCAGTACATCCCTCCTCTCTGCTATCTCTGTCTTGAAGCCACCATCTCTCTCCTCTGAACTATTATAAAAGCCTCCTAATTCACCACATGTGTCTACTCTTGCCCCATCCAATCCATTTTGTAGGGCACCCTCAATAATCCTTTGGAAATGCAACTCTGATCTTGCCACTTCCCTGCGTAGAACTTTGCACCATTTCCCCGTGAACTTTAGGATTGAGCCCTAATTCCTAATGCCATCTCCAAATTCCTGGCAGCCACAACTCACCCCCCACCTCTCTGCCCATCATTCTCTCTATTCCAGCTACACAGTTCTTTCCCACATCACAGCCTCAGCACAGGCTATTCCTCAGCCTGGAACATATTCCCCAATCCCCACGCCAGCCCCTTTGACAGACTAAGTCCTATTTATCCTTCGGGTCTCCACCTTCCCAGGGAAATGACCCACCACAGCCAACTATACTACCTGTACTTCTTATCTATGTAGCACTCATCGTGATTTGGTCAGTAATTTGGTAGTATTTGGTTAATATCCATTTTCCCCACTAAAATGTGAGCCTCAGAGAGCAGGGATCCTGTCTGCTTCCTTCACAGTTGTATACCCAGGTACCTAACACAAACAGTAAGTATTTGTTATGACTGTATCCAGCAGTCAGTTAATATTTACTACACAAAGATTTATATGAAAAGAGAAGTTTCAAAGCTGTATTATCTTTGGAATAAAAGTTTTTAAGTTACTCAGAAGAAAACAGCCAGTCTAATGATTTGACCACGGTTACGAAAACATTTAAAAAACAAACCAAAAACGTGCTCTAACTGAAGGGAAAAACTAAATCACCAAAGCCAAGGCTAAATCTTTAGTTATGTACTGGCAGTGCCTTCTCCCTGTGTATGTGAAAGTTCAGATTTTTTTTTTTTTGAAAAGTCCATAGTCCCCTCCCAGAGTCCTACCATCAGGCAGAGGATCAACCCAATGTTTGTTGAGTCCCATGGGAATAGAATCCATCTCCGCTTCCCGCTGGGCCTGTTTGAGTTCCCGCCTTTCTTTGGCGAGGGCACTCTGCATCATTGCTGCTTGGGAGAGGGAACCATCCGGGTTCTAGTGCAACAGAGGACAAAGCAACATCAGAATGGGATCTCAGCATGCATTAAATATCTAGGAAATAAAATTCAGATGTTAAGCCACTCAAATCTAAAAAGAGGTCCACCCAGAAGAAAGTTCATATTAACACACCAGATTGCATGAAAGAAATGGATAAACTGTACTATATTCAGAGAAAATGAACAAGGACAATGATAAATCACTGAAGAAATTAGGGATTTGGGGCTTGAAGATGGGAACCCCAAGAGAATGGACATGTAAGAAATGGATAAGAATTCTTCTGTATGGTCCTGAGAACTAAAATTGAGACCAGTGAGATGCCTCAATAAAACATATTCAGGTCTACCTAAAGAAGAACTATTGATCAGATCCATCTGGGGATGGAATGGGTCTCCTCAAGGGCTGGTGAATTCACCAACATTTTCAAGCAGACATGAGAAGACCACGTGGGAGGAACACTGAAGAAGGATACATGGGCGGATTACAAGCATCAGCTGGGCTGGGAGATCTTTAAGATACCCTTTTCCAAACCTAAAATTTTATCATAATTATTCAGTGAATTCTTCTCCTCACACTGCATGTCACAAGCTTTCTACTGGGGGGCCCAATTGCTCAAGTGAACCCTTCAAAATTGCCCTTGAATCTGCAAGGTAATGACTCAAGCCCTAAAGCCTGGGCAAAGGCAGTGATGGTAGATCCAGCACTCATATTTACCTCTGCTTCCTCCCAAAACACACTAAAATGAGAGTATAAGAATTTAAAAGGCAAAAACAACAAAGCCAAGTCAATCTTCCTCTAAAACAAAAATATTCTGGACCCCGACCAACAGTCACTACTACCTCCCGAGGCCTGAATTCTGCTTACTCAGATCTAGTAACCTGCTCTGAAAAACTGAATTGCCACTTTAGGAAAAGAAGTTCACTTGACACGTCCAGGTTAGAGTCTCAGTGTTTCTCACCTTGACAATTTTGATGGGGCTCATGTCCATGCTTTGCTTGGTGTGCCCTCTCAGGAATGGAGGCTCTTCCTCAACCAGTTCAATCTCAAGGTCCTCATCTAAAAGTCCCCCAAAAGAAGAATCAGCCAAAAAAAAAGAGAGAAATGACTGATCGTTTTCACCAAAACAATACATTTCCACAAGCATCAGCAATCTTTATCAAAGATAGCTCCCAAGGTCAAAACTGTAATGCAGGTGTCTGCTTCCCCCTCCACCAGCCATTTCTAGGGCATCTGTGCCCCAGCCCAAGACCTGATCAGAGCTTTCTTCAAAAGAAGTGAAGCCTGTGGAAAAATGCTGTCTGACACTCTAAATGGCACTAAGGCATTTGCCATCCAACTTCATATGGAATAACTCCTAACCCACAATAGATTAGGGAGAAAAATTTTAGTTGGACAAATGGACAATACCAAATGCTGACAAGGATGTGGAGTAACAGAGACTCACTTACACTTATGGTAGAAGTGTAACTTGGTACAAAAACTTTAGAAAACAATGTGGACTCCCTGGTAAAGTTGAATACACACATTTCCTACCACCCAGAAATTCTCCTCCTACATGTTTAGGAAAAAGAGACGGTCTTGCATATGTGAATTAAGAGACAAACACAGGAACTTCATAATAGAACTATTCATAAAGGTAAACAAAAAAACCGAGAAGACAGCTTATATGCCCATCAAAAAGTAAAATGAGTAAATAATGGTAAATTTATATACAGAAAAACTCTACAGCAATGAAAACGAGTGAAAAATAACTATAAAAATCAACATAGAGGGACTTCCCTGGTGGCACAGTGGTTAAGAATCCGCCAGTCAATGCAGGGGACACAGGTTCAAGCCCTGGTCCAGGAAGATCCCACATGCCACGGAGCAACTAAGTCTGTGTGCCACAACTACTGAGCCTGTGCTCTAGAACCCGTGAGTCACAACTACTGAGCCCGCATGCCACAACTACTGAAGCCCACACGCCTAGAGCCCATGCTCCACAACAAGAGAAGCCACCACAATGAGAAGCCTGCGCACTGCAACGAAGAGTAGCCCCCACTTGCCACAACTAGAGAAAGCCCGTGCGCAGCAACAAAGACCCAACACAGCCAAAAATAAATAAATAAATTTAAAAAAATCAACATAGATAAATATGGAAAGAATGATGGTGACTCAAAAAAAAAAAAAAAGAAGTTCAAAAACAGACAAACTGAACAATACAATGTTCAGGGATAGATATATAGTAGATAGTAAAACTATCTACTAAAGGAAAATAGGAAATAATTAACGCAAAATTTAGAATGGTGGTTGCCCAAAGGAGGAAGGAGGAAGATCTAATCAGAGAGTGGCATGTATGGGTTTCAAAGGTATTGGTAGGTAAAGTTCTACTTAACTGGGTGGTAGGTACACAGGTGATCATTTGTTATTGTTATATAAACTATATAACTATATACGCAGATGTTCATTTGTTATTGTTATATAAACTATACACACTTTATTAAGGAATTTATTTCATCATTTTAAAAAATTGCCTATGGGCTAAGTCAAAAATTATTCCAGGGCAACTCAGAGGTAATCTAGGCAGATCCAGGGTTTACAGAACAATTACTAAAAATGTGAGATCAAATTCACTCCGCAAAATACAATTATGACTTTTTATATCCTAAAAACTGATTATAAGCAACAAATGTAACAATATATACACATTTATCAGAAAAATGAAGTTTTTTGCTTCCATCGTAAGGAGACCCTTTTCCTTTGAGAGATTAGTGGTGAGACCCAAGGAACAAATGAGTTTAAGCACTGGGTTAAACTACAAATAAACCCTATCCACGGCTCAACTTGCCAACTGTCCTCCCAACCCATCATCCTGCTCCATCTAAGTGGCTGGTTACCTTCTTCATCATCCACTTTAGGGAGAATGCCAGTCTCTTCATCAAAGTCTGGAAACTCTTCTTTGGAAAGGACATTGGCAGCAATCATCTAGCCAAAGGATAAAAGGAAGCATTTGTCACCTGCTAGATCAAAACTCTTCTTTGGTAGGAGAGTTAATACAGAGATTTCATGTAGGAAACCAAGGTTTTTTCCTCTGCTGATCCAGGACTGCAGGGCCTTGAACACCATATATCCCATCCCTAGGGGGGCACGACAACATGCCCCCAAAAGCACAGCTCAACGGTCTCATCCCCAGGGTGTTATCTGCTCCCTCCCTTGACTCCACAGCATTCTGCACACCCCTTATTATGTAATATGTAAGTCTTCGCAGTTATTTGTTTCAATCTATCTCCTCCCCTGGAGGAGAGATCCTCAAGGGTAGGAACCACGATAGGTCCTCATAGCCCTAGCATCTGCACAGTGGCCTGGCCAACAGCGCTTTTATGTTTACTGACTAATGATGAAAACAAGAATGAACATTTATATAACACATAACACAGGAAGGCACTAACCTAAGAGCTTCACTTCTACTAACTCGTTTAATCCCCACAATGTCACCACTGGCCCTGTTTTACAGATGGGGGCGTGGAGGCACAAAAAGGTAGTGTAACCTGGCTCAGGACCACAAGCTAGCAAGTGGCCTAAAGTCACCCAAGCCATCATGCTCCAGGGCCCACACTCCTAAACACCATGCTACCTGCTGAATGACTACGTGGCCATAAGAGCAAATGGCCCCAACCTGCTTGATCTCCCACTTCTCCGGGTCAGAAATGCGGGTAAGGCGCTTGCGCTCCAGCGAGTCGTCCTCTACTTCAGGGGCACTGACGAGGGAGAGGTGGGTGGGTCTATCCGGATTCCTCATAGAGGTCTCCTCGTTGGTCTCCCCAACAAGATTCCGTCGTCGATTTGGGTTTAGATCTTCTCCAGTCTCTTGATCCACATCCTAAGGCACAAAAACAAGGGACATAGCCTACCTGCCGTCATGTTTCCCTGGCCATCAGTTGTGGAAACCGGCTGGATATCTCACCTACCTTCATGCTCAAGCTGGTCTTGGTCCCAGTGAAGGACAGCACTTTGACCTTGACCCTCTGGCCTTTGCTCACCACATCAGCCACATTGGCCACACGGCCTTCCCGGCGGAGCTCAGAGATGTGCACCAGGCCTTCCCACCGCTTCCTGAGGGAGAGTCACACACGTCTGGAACATGCCTAAAATACTTTTTCCCCAACCGATTTCCACGCTTGTTGGAAATGAACAAAGGGAAATGGTCTTAAACTCAAGAGGAAAGTTCCAAGAAGGTGGCCAAACAATAAAATAGGATTACCACCCTCCCAGAGAAAAAGTTGGGGGCCAGGGGGCAACAAATTCTCATCTGTCTCAACCAGCAAAAGGGCAGACCTCCCAAAGGCAGAGGAAGGAATAAATGGCTCTATGACATTTCAAATAAAAAGTCAACTTCTAACAATCTGATACAGTAATTTTTTAGAATGTGAAAATCCCGTGATAAAAGAAATTCTGTCCTTCAGTGGTGTGAAAGCAGAGTACCAGCCATTACCTTAGCCCCTCCAGCTGCACAAAGCATCCAAACTGCATGATGCTGGTAACTTTGCCGTTGTAAACGTCCCCGATGGCGGGCTCTTCTGGGGGAGGGCGGTCCACGTGCTTATCCCGCCATCTGTCCAGATTCCTCTCCCCATACTTGTCTCGGTCTTTCCGGTCTCTGGGGGGACTCTGACTTCTGCTCCTGGACCGATATCTAGACTTCCCCTTATTCCTCTCCCGGGTCCGGGAACGTGATCGAGAGCGGGACCGGTGTCTCCGCTTATGGTCTCTATTGCGGTCTCGGTCTCGCTCGCGGTCTCGCTCTCGGCTCCGCTTCTTCTTCTTTGTCTTGTCCCTAACAAATCAACAAATACCTATCTGAAAAAGAAACCAGCCCAATTCCATCTTTGCCTTCCCAAGCACCCAGCACAGTGCCATGTACATGGCAGGTACCCACTAAATGCTGAACTGAACCAGAGTTTCAATAACTATGACATCCCTGCAGGCCAATAAAGGAGGCCACAAACATATTCATCCTCTTTCAACCTGGATTTCTATCTTCTGAACACCTCAGCATTTGCTGCATAAACATTCTCGACAGGGAGCAATGAAAATAGATGCAACAGTATGGTACGTGGCCAGTCTAGATTCTGTAAACTTGCCCAAAATTTTGCTTGGCTGGTCCAGAATTCAACTATCACCATATCCTAAACTTCCAAAGGACAGGACGCTAGGGACAAACCGGTGCTCAGCATCTCTGTGCTTCTCCTGGCCTGCTGCGCTGGGCATCAAGGCCTCCAGTTCTTTCAGGACATCCACAGCGACTTTCACATCATCCTCATCCAGCATGGTCTACAAGGGCAGAGGCAGCCAAGTTAGGAGAAGAGGGGACAAGAAAAGTCACTCAAGAATCTGTACTTCAGGTACATCTACAAATCTAACACCCCCTACATTTCTGAACACTTATGTAAAGAAGCAGAGAGGACAGAGATTTCCAACACAATTTGAGAGAGAGGAAGAAGGTATGAGCAAAGGTTCCTGGAAATCATTTCTACACTTGGCAAATCCCCCTTGTCCTTAATACAAGCCTATGGAAGGCAATTAGATATCACCCCTCCCGTGAAAGCATGAAAATGATGACTATAAACAGAAAATAGATGTCAAATTTTTTTCTAAAATTAGAAAAATTAAATGTCAGAAAAATTAAATGACATCTAAAATTAGATGTCAAAATCTAATTTCACACATCAGGCATCTGTTCCAGAACCTTAAGTTGTTTCATACTTGTTCCAGATCCCCAGTCACTGCTTTCCATAATTCCCAATCTCATTTCCCTAAAATATGGTTCTCTGAACCCTTTAACACTATTCTATACAACAGTATGTGCTCAGGGAGTGACCACTTTCACTTTGAAAAATATGTTACAGTGTAGACAAACTTAAAATTAATAACTAATGAGACAAAGAAAAGGGGTGAGGAAGGGGGAAAATGCAGTTACAGCAGACACCCCATCCTCATGCTCTCATGATAACAGTACCCGAACTGAAGGGTTGTCTGGTTGGCAAAGGACTGGAAAGAGTTCCTTCAGCTTTTCTTTTTCAGTTTTGGGTTTAACAACTGGATCTTGTTTCATTAAAGCGCATGAAGGGGTTAAAAAAAAAAAAGATATATTTAATACTCTTAGTGGTTAACAAAAGAACTTCAACATTAGATTTGCATCAAACTAAAAACAGAACATTTTTCTACATATTACTCACATACATTACTATAAACGTAATTCAATTTTCCAAAAAAAAAAAAAAAACACTGATTACAAAACCCTTAACAAACTATCCTGGCGTGGCAGTGGGGAGTATGATTCAGCATTCATTTGATTGGTTATGTCTTATCATTTTAATTTTGTCTTAAATCACTTGAAAATTTTACTAGAACATTTACTTGCTCAGCAGCTGCTGCAAGGGAAATAAATGCAATTTACAGGACGCTTACAATCTAAACTATTCTGGAGATGAAGCTTGGCTAGGAGCTCTGCTCACCTTTGCTTGTGGAAGGCTTCGCTGGAGGCCGCATGGTTTGTATGAGACGCAGCAAGTTACTAATAAGAGAATCCTTTGAAAAGAAACAACAAAAATTGTCAGCTCCTGGATCAGTGCTTAAAAACACTAAGAAAAGGGGTGTCCTTTAGAAAAGGGTGGTTATGCACCTGAATTTAGCTAACTGGGACAAATGAAGCATACAGTGTCAACCTAATATGGCACGAACCTAGTAACATAGCCTCAGAGAAAGCTAATATTTAGGACTCTTTGGGGGGAAGTAATTTAGTTCCCATCAACCATTTTATTTCCCATGGTTTAGAACTACCTCTCAAACCTAGATTCTTGCTTTTCACTTCCTGATTCACAGAACAAGAATGTAAACACCCATAAGGACTTAATAATGGAAATCCTGCCCCATTTTCCTAGAAAGGTGTCACAGGTAATTCGGTTACATTACCACTGCTTAGTGGCATGAAAACATCACACTTAATGGCTTACTTGATTGGCATGTACTATAAAAATTTAAATCCAACAGTGACATTGAAACAAAACAGGGTTCTCTACATACACATACCGTGAATTCTGCACCATTTTTGACCAGTGAAGACTTAAAAGTATCAAAGGTGGTATTTTTCTCAGCAAGACTGATGACAAATTCAGCTGCAAATGAGAAAAGGGATTACAAGAAGAAGAATGGAGACTTGAGCAAGAAATCAGTTTCAAGTATGTTAAAAATAAAACCAGGAAAAAAAATAAAATAAAATAAAAAAAATAAAATAAAACCAGGGCTTCCCTGGTGGCGCAGTGGTTGGAGGTCCGCCTGCCGATGCAGGGGACGCGGGTTCGTGCCCCGGTCCAGGAGGATCCCGCGTGCCGCGGAGCGGCTGGGCCTGTGGGCCACAGCCACTGGGCCTGCGTGCTCGGAGCCTGTGCTCCGTTGCGGGAGAGGCCACAGCAGTGGGAGGCCCGTGTACGGCAAAATATAAATAAATAAACAAATAAATAAAACCAGTTGGGTTATCCAACAGTCATAAAAACCGACGACCACCATTCAGTAAGGGTAAAGAAAGAATTTAGACTACCAAGATTAGCCATGTATAGTCTAGTTAATTTTCATAAGTAAAAACAAGAAATGGCTCATCAGGCCCTTGAGTGTATTTAAGGGAGGAAGACCTCCTTGTCCCAGATCACTGTACTCTCTTCATGAAACTGCTAGATATGTACTCCACCATATAGATTCTAGAGGCAACCACGTCCAAGAGCATGAGCCCATGTGCATGTGTACATGCACGCACACATGGACACACGCACAAATAGGATGCTTTCTACAGTTTCTGAAAGGACACACCTGATCTATATATGAGGGCCAGGCAGCTGCTGGATGGTACAACATCAGAGTCGGTGAAAGACTCACTTGCCCCTCTCCCACAGATTTTTCTCTACAAACCGGTTTCGTTTTGAAATTTCTAATATTAGAACTATTTATTTATTTATTTTATTTGCGGTACGCAGGCCCAGTGGCTGTGGCCCACAGGCCCAGCCGCTCCGCGGCATGTGGGATCTTCCCGGACCGGGGCACGAACTCGTGTCCCCTGCATCGGGGACTGCACCACCAGGAAAGCCCTAGAACTATTTATTAATTACGAGACTTTCAGGAGAAAAGTGCATTATGATAGGCTGAGATAATAAGCCTCACACTGTAAGTTCCACATGAAAATTTTAATGATTTCATTTGGATTTCTTTCTTTTTTTTTTTTTTTTGCCACACCACTCCGCTTACAGGATCTTAGTTCCCCGACCAGGGATTGAACCCGTATCCTCCGCAGTGAAAGCATGGAGTCCTAACCACTGGACCGCCAGCAAATTCCCTTCATTTGGATGTTAATCCTTAAAAAATAATAATAACATGGAAGATCTGGATAGCTAACTTATAAACTAGTAACACCATACCATTTCCATGCTGAAATTTGCCTTTACCTTTTTTATGACATTAAGTGAAAGCCAGATGCCATCAGCTTTTTTTAAGTAACAAGTTAATAACAACATCAGTGGTTAAGACTTTTCAAACATCTACTACATGCCAGGCACTACGCTAAGTGTTTCACATGGGTTATCCCCATGGTTCTCACAACGACCCTCATAGGTAGGTACCATTATTGTCCCTGTTTTACAACTGAGGAGGCTGAGGGTTCGAGACAGTGAATTACCCAATAATAATTGGTGGAGCCAGGACTGGAATCCAGAAATCTGATTTCAGAGCCCAAATTCTTTAGAGAAATGTGGAGGGAGAACTAAGTCACATGGTGCTAGTCACACAATGCTCAAAAGAGCCAAGCCTAAAGCAGCCAGCAGCATATTCGTACTGCAGCCGTCATTAATGAGGATTTTGTTTTTTAATTTTCAGAATTATATGAGGACATCATTAAATTAACTGAAGTACCAAAAACTGGATCAGTAATTAAAAACAAGCTCATTGTTGAAAACAGGAAAAACAATGAGACTGATTTAAATGATAATACATCAAGGTCAAAATCAAAAGAATCAAGTCAACAAATAAAACACAAAAGAAGTAAATATATACCTTTTTGTTATTAAAACCAACTCTGGCAATTTAGTTTCATCAAAATAATATTGTTTATCACACTTTTCCAATATTAGTATTTTTAATGTTACTGTTTTTGTAATTCTGGGTTTAACAGTGTGATACTGTGATTTATAAGAAGAAATATATATTTGGTCTCCATTCCTGGCATGGAGCTCCTAAAACCCTTGGAATTTCCTAAGTGCAGAGAGTAAGTTTTCTTTTTTTTATGTTCCTGAGATAACCTTAGGAAAGCCCCTAGGTAACTAGGATGAGGGCTAGTTGCCAGGGAAACCAATCAGGAGATTAGAGGGCTGGAACTTTCAGCCCCAACCTGATCTCTAGGGAGGGGAGAAGGGCTAGAGATTGAGTTCAGTCATCAATGGCCAATGATTTAATCAACTGTGCCTATACAGTGAGGCCTCTATAAACACCCAAAAGGACAGGGTTTGGACAGCTTCCAGGATGGTGAACAACATGGAGATTCGGGGAGTGTGGGGCACTCAGAGAGCATGCAAGCTCCTCTCTCCTTGCCACATACCTTCTATTTAGCTGTTCCTGAGTTATATCTTTTTATAACAAACCAGTTAGGGACTTCCCTGGTGGTACAGTGGATAAGAATCTGCCTGCCAATGCAGGGGACACAGGTTCGATCCCTGGCCCGGGAAGATCCCACATACTGTGGAGCAACTAAACCCGTGCGCCACAACTACTGAGCCTGCACTCTGAAGCCTGCGAGCCACAACTACTGAGCCCTTGTGCCACAACTACTGAAGCCCGCACGCCTAGAGCCCATGCTCTACAACAAGAGAAGCCACCGCAGTGAGAAGCCCACGCACCACAACCAAGAGTAGCCCCTGCTCGCCACAACTAGAGAAAGCCCAGGAGCAGCAACAAAAGACCCAACGCAGCCATAAATGAATAAATAAATATAATAAACCAGTTAGTAAAACGTTTCTCTGAGTTCTGTGAGCCACTCCAGTAAATTAATCAAACCCAAGGAGGGGGTCGGTGGAACCTCAGATCTATTGCACCTGACAACTTGGACTTGCAAGTGGCCCTCGAAGGTGGGGGCGAGGCAGTTTTGGTCTCAATAACTTTTTGTTTCCTCTAAAAGAGGCTAAGGCATTAGTACACTGTAGTTCAAAAGAGAGGGAGAGAGAAACAATGTAAGCGCACTGACCGAGGGAATCTACCTTGTTCTCTACTGTATTCCTAAGCCCCTAGCTCAACAAAGATTTGCTGAATGAAGGAACATATTACCCAGAGAGATAGCAAACTGACGAGAATATCACCTCATTATTATCTAAGAGAAGACTGAGGAAAAATGATACAGGATAGGTACATCTTGATGGGAGGCAAGAGAAAAGTGAACTAAAATATACAGGTGCTATATACTAACCCTGTGAAGAACACAGTATCATACCTATTTCACAGATGAGAAACACAGCTTCACAGAAATTACATCTTACCCAAGATCACACATCTAACTTCCCTGACCCCTCTTTGTCATGCATGTGTCCCTTCCCTTCCATCTCTCCAATTGATGACTTCATCTTCATTTAGAAAACAGAACAGTCACATTGGAACTCTCTCCCTCATCTCCCTACCACCAGTCCCTAAATCCATCTGCATCTACAACCATATTCTGTCCTCCTTCCTTTTAAAATGGATGAAGCATCCCTGTACCTGTCAAAAAATCCCTCCACTCATGCTCTCGACCCCATCCATCCCTCTGCTTTCATAAGGACTCCACCTGCCTGTGGCCTTAAGCTGTAGGACCCCAGTCTTTTCCATTTTCTCAGTTTGGGTTCTCCCTGTATACAGTTTGTCCCAAGACGTCTAATGTTTGACAGACACTAGACATTGGCGCTTGAGAGATAGTATAAGCAGGAATGGTTAAGAGCACAGTTAAAGCCACAGACTACAAAAGACCTGGATTCAGACCAGGCTCGCTCACATTTGATATGTGATCTTGAGGGGTGTTACTTAATTACTTGGAGCCTTGTTTTCTTAAACTATAAACAGATACTATCTCACAGAGTGGTATGAAAACCAAATAAGATAATGTAAGTAAAACGCTGAGCATAATATCTGGCATGTAATGAGAACCCAATAAGTGTCTGCCATGAACATCTTCATCATCATCATTATGTGGCTCTACGCTGTTGTTGTTAACGCTGTTTAATTGTCTGTGGCTGAAAAAAAAAAACCAAAGCGATGGCCGCTCCAGGTTTCACCGACAGCTCTGGGAAATGGTTTCTAACAGCTCGGCCCGGAGGGCTCTCAAGAGGAGGCCACTGCCGCAGGTTGCCTGGGCCAAGTCTCTGACAAAGAGATAGATTCACACGGACCCACACACTCGGTCCATCAATCCCCTTTCTCCTTCCCCTTCCCTCAAGCCCAAACCCAGATGGCGCAGAGACCTCCGCGGACTCACCCAGATCCTTGTCGTTGATCCCCAAGTGATTGTCCAGCTCAGTGCAAACCTTCGACACTAAAGACAGATACTCGAGTTTGGCTAGTTCTTCCGCGGGGCCCAGCTCTGTTCCGGGTACGGCTGCCGCCGTAGCCACGGCCAACGCCATGGCTACGATTTGCCCCGCGCCCCTCACTGCCAGCCTTCGGAGCTACTGTACCCGCCGAGCCCCCTCACTGCCGGCCTTCCGAGTTACTCCCGCCCCGCTCCAGCTTCCTCTTCCGGGTCAGCGCACTTCGATTTTGTTTACGGTAAATTGGTATCTCCAGGAGCTTCTCTTGGCGTTATCGGATGGACCATAGAGATCAGACAGGAAGTGCTTAAGGAAGGGACGGCTGAGTGGATTACTCTGCACACAGGGAGGCGCCTTCTACAGGCCAACGAGGTTCTTGGCCCGCTCTCAGGCTCGGAAACGTTCATTCTCCACGCGCTTCCGCCCTACGTCGGCAGAGGGCGACCGGGGCCTGCGCAAGGGGATCTGGGGAAAGGCGGTCGCGACCTCCCCCCCCCATCGAACTCCCCTCCACCCCAACGAACCGCGCTTTAGAAGCCTTGAAAAAGGTACCCGAATTCAAATATGGAAAAGGCAAGATTCGCTTTACAGCCGATCCCTATATTCCTGGGGCTTTGCTTCCGCTTGGGTCATGACTATCTCAAGCGATTCTGTAACAAACCAGCAGGCGATGGAGTCTAGTTCTGTCATTAACTCATTTTACAGACGAAGAAACTGATACTTCCACTATCCAGGTGAGTGACCTTGGGCCAATTAATCTCTTGGGGCTTAGTTTTCTCATCTGTAAACTGGGATGATGTTGCTCTAACTAGGTTTAGGTGATGATCAAATGAGATAACTGTACAAGGAGCCTGACTCGTAGTAAACACACTACAAATGGCAGTTGCTATAATCCCAAAGCTGAGACAATGGTCACCGTAAACTCTGTCAAGCGTAGATCTCCTCAGTCTGAGACCCCAGAGAGCCACCTGGCTCAGCTCTTGTGAAAACCACTTCTCAACCCCCGATTTTCCGGATGCTCATACCCTCAGTCCTCTCAGAACTTGTTCCCCCAAATATCAGCTGTGCTGTGAACCCAAAGTCGATAAGCTCAGGTCTCCCAGCTTCTGCTTCAGGCCCCCTTTTCCTATGTGACAGACGTGAGGATTTTCCCACACTACACTGCTCTGCGTGATGAATGAGGAAACAGAGGCACCCCCAAGTGAGTGGCTGTCTGATCAAAAGGGATGAAATCAGACCCTTTTGCTTCTGGCTTCAGGCTACATTACACTGCTGCACCTTTGAACTCTGTTCCTCCAACATCTCACCGTGAACTGAAGAATAGCAGAGGGAGAAAACCCCAGAGCAGTAGCTCTCACTGCTTCCAAGAGCTCCATGTTTCCACGTTCCTAAGGAATTAGTACTGTACCCTCTGCATTCCTCCCACTCCCCCTTTCTCTTCCTCCTTTTCCCCATGAATGGGATGGAAAATCCTGCCCTTGATTCAGTGAGCTCAACTTGCCAGCCTGGAGTTACGATACCTGGGGCTTATTCCATTGAATTCTTTTCTTTGTGCTTCTTTGCCTTTCAAAATATATATAAATTAATGCTCTGCTTTCCTCCAATATTTAACTGGATGGGGAAAAAAACGTGGAGTTTGTTTTGTTTTAAAAGCTCTGTGGGAAAAAGCACTATAGAACTATAACATGTAGTATTGGTAGCAGTACCATAAGAACTCTTTGAATTATTTGGGAATTATTGAACACACATCTCAATAGTAAATATTAACAGCAAAACTGACTACATTTTATTTGCATATGCCATGCAAAGTACACGTTTTCAGAAGTCAAAGTTTTTTTATTCAATACACATATATTCTGTAATACCAAGGGATTTTTTTTTTTTTGAAGCCAGAGGAAAACAACAAATGCATAGATACTGATAAATTGACAGCCCAAACACAGATGCATGTGGAATGCTCCTCTCTCTCCCCATGAAAGACATTGGACCAAATGCAGTTCAAAAGTGAGTTCATGGCGGGGAGGGATAAATTGGGAGATTGGGATTGACATATACACACTACTATAAAATTGATAACTAATAAGGACCCACTGTATAGCACAGGGAACTCTACTCAATACTTTTTAATGGCCTATATGGGAAAAGAATCTAAAAAAGAGCAGATATATGTATATGTATAATTGATTCTCTTTGCTGTACACCTGAAACTAACACAACATTGTAAATCAACTATACTCCAATAAAAAATTTTTTTAAAAAGTGAGTTCATTCTTACAAGGATATATTTAGAGCACAGGAAATATAGCCAATATTTTATAATAACTATAAATGGAGTATAACCACTAAAAATTGTGAATCACTATGTTGTACACCTGAAACATATAATAATGTACATCAACTATACCTCAATAAAAAATAAAATTAAAATAAGTTTTTAAAGTGAATTCATTCTGGGAATTCCCTGGTGGTCCAGTGGTTAGGACTCAGCACTTTCACTGCTGAGAGCCTGGGTTCAATCCCTGGTCGGAGAACAAGGATCCCACAAGTGGAGTGGCACAGCCAAAAAAAAAAGTGAATTCATTCTCATTGTCCTTTGGATATGTTTTTAAATATTAAACCAGATGTAATTAATTGCCTGTTATTATTATATTGCTTTCCTTGGACAGCCTCCATGTGGCCCCTTTAATACAGCTGTTGATAGTTCCCATTAAATAATCTACCTTCACAAAACAATATTTAAAATATCGAGGGACTTCCCTGGTGGTCCAGTGGTTAAGACTCCAAGCTTCCATTGCAGGGGGTACAGGTTCCATCCCTGGTCGGGGAACTAAGATCCCACATGCCACCTGGTGTGGCCAAAATAAATAAATAAATAAATAAAATAAAAGACTGAAACAAATAGCTTATGCTTAATCACTACCACCACCCATGATGGATAAGAAATAATTTCCCACTGCCCTCCTGTAATAACAAGGGCTTTGCTTTTAGATTGATGTATGTGTTCAACCCTACCCACAATTCCCACATTATTTCTGTTTTGTCCCAGAGACTGGTCCCAGCTTCTGGCATTGGGGTAAGAACTTGGGGCTTGGGGGAAAGTAGGAAGCAGAGAAGAAAGTCTTGAACCTCTTGGCAGCCCTAGATTGGATGGATGGAAAGCAGAAATAAACTACATGTGTGTAGCTGAAAGATGGCATCCTCAGGGAAGTTGGTGAGAAAAACCACAGGACTTCCTGTCACCAAAACAAAATGATAGGCCTTCCCTGGTGGCACAGTGGTTAAGAATGTGCCTGCCAATGCAGGGGACACGGGTTTGATACCTGGTCCAGGAAGATCCCACATGCCTCAGAGCAGCTAAGCCTGTGCGTTGCAATGGCTGAGCCTGCGCTCTAGAGCCTGCGAGCCACAACTAC
This sequence comes from Globicephala melas, assembly GCF_963455315.2. Classification (NCBI taxonomy): domain Eukaryota; kingdom Metazoa; phylum Chordata; class Mammalia; order Artiodactyla; family Delphinidae; genus Globicephala; species Globicephala melas. The sequence continues at coordinate 39,460,836 of NC_083333.1, forward strand.
TGAGCCCACGTGCCACAACTGCTGAAGCCCATGTGCCTAGAGCCTGTGCTCTGCAACAAGAGAAGCCACCGCGGTGAGAAGCCCGCGCACCGCAATGAAAAGTAGCTCCCACTCGCCCGAACTAGAGAAAGCCCACACGCAGCAACGAAGACCCAAAACAGCCAAAAATTGAAAAATTAATAAATAAATTCGTTTAAAAAAAAGAGAAAGAGAAGCCACTGCAATGAGAAGCCCGCGCACCACAACGAAGAGTAGCCCCCACTCACCACAACTAGAGAAAGCCTGCGCGCAGCAACGAAGACCCAATGCAGCCAAAAATTAATTATTAATTAATTTAATTTAATTAATTTTTAAAAATGGTGTTGCTGCAACCAAGAGAGCCCTGACTTTTTCTGCTGGGACCTCAGGGGAAACAGCTCTGCTCTGGAAGGCAAAGTCAGAATGATTTGCTTCTAAGCCTGTGACTGCCACTCAACTGTTATTGTTATTAGTGCAGGGAGAGTTCAGAAAGAAATGGCACCGACTTCACTGCTCCACTGGGGCCCTGACCCAACCGGAGACTCTGGGAACCAACCGAAAGTCATTGGTAGGAAGGGCCTGAGCCCTTTCATCCGAGGCTCTCGCTGAGAGGGACAGGACCCCAGAGAGAGTGAAGTAGTGAAACACCCCTCATTTTTTACTCTTTTCCCCCAAATTCTTCTCCAAATTTGAATCAATTCATCAAACATGTATTGAACATCTACTTCGTGCACAGGCACTGTGGTAGGTTCTAGAAAGGATCATTAGGGGGCAGAAAGGCAGTAGAAAGCCATCAAGGAAGAACTAGAATATTCTTAATACCATATGCGTGACTGGGGGCAGAGCTGTGTTTATTAGTCTGGTCTGTCTGCTGCCTAAACATAAGGGCAGGTGATTGGAAGACAAAAAACAAAGCACGCTTGCTTCTGGTCCTCTGAGGTCAGCTCAGGGGAGGGAAGGGGGCAGATGGGGCCAGGGCCATCTCAGAGGGCCGTTCCTCCTGTTGCAATCCTTTATTTGTCTGCCTTATCTTACGATGCTCAAGCACAGCCTCAGTTTCACCCCAAATGTCCCTGACCTAAAATTTCCCCTCCTCTTAGGCCGTCAACCTGCCATCATTAACAAAGGATGCTTTGAGCTCTAAATTCTCCAAAGTTTTATATTATTAGGCAAAAAAAATTCCTTCTTAACAGACTTTTCCTTTTTTGTCACAGTTAAGTTTCCTCTTTTCTCTCTCACTTTCAGGGCTGTCTTTAAAATGTCAGGGGAAGAAAAAAAAGTCAGACACCCAGACACCCTTAGGATGTGAACTTGTTAAGAGAATTTATTCCCCCATCTCTACCTCCTCATCGTCTGTGGAAAAGGTAAGAAATTTTCACATATTTATTTATTAGTTAATCGTCTTTAAGTGACCCTGCTTCGGGATGTAGTGGATATTTCGTAGACTTCATTTAGGTTGGTTTTCTTTAAAAAGAAATTTTGGGGGGATTTCCCTGGTGGCACAGTGGCTAAGACTCCACGCTACCAATTCAGGGGGCCTGGGTTCGGTCCCTGGTCAGGGAACTAGATCCCACATGCATGCCACAACTAAGGAACCTGCCTGCTACAACTAAGACCTGGCACAACCAAATAAATAAATAAATATTTTTTTTTAAAAAAGAGAAGAGAGGGAAAAAAAAAAAAGGCAAGGAAGACAATTAGGAGATCAGCATATGGCAGGATTTAAAACTTTAAAAAAAAGAAAGGGAAAGAAAAAATTTAAGTCAATATTACAAGTCTAGGTGACAACGTGACAAGTTACACTGAGCTTTTTTTTTCTCTAGTGATACTTAGCCCCGACCTCTGGGAGCAGGGTATTTTTGTAGCCTCTGGTTTCTGCTTGAGGTCGTTCTTTAGCAACTTGAGGCTTTCCTCAGGAAAGATGCAAAAAACAAGGCAAACCAAGAAGTATGTTGATAGGAAAAGAGCAGAGAAAAGAGGAGCTGGTGTTCTGTTTGCAGGTCAGGCATGTAAACAGCTGCCCAGTTAGCTCCGGACCAAAGGTCTGTGTTAATCTGCACACTTGCCACTAACTCCAAAGACACTGCTCCTTTGGAAACTCCATTTCTTCCCCCAAGAAAAGAAGGATGACTTCCCAGCATGCCCTCCATCCCAAATCTGAGAGTGCCCGGCAGAGCAAGCCATGAGGGACTTCTCCCTGGGCTCTCCAGGCCCTGAGCCTCAAAGGAGCTTTGGTGGTAGCAATAGCTGCTGCCCTGGTGCCGAAATAGCTGCCTCTCTGTCCTGGGATTATAGTCATTATGGTGATTGATGCCTCCAGAGTGAAAATTAGCAATCTGGTGAGGTAACTAAAAATGAATGCATCTCTTCCTAGGGTTCACTACACCCAGCTGAGCCACCAAATAAAACCAGCATATGGGGCAATTAGGAAGCCGGCTCCTGCTTTCAAGGCCAAGAAGAAAGAGACAGAGTTCAGGGCCCCAGCTTCCCTGCCTGCTTCAGTAATGATCAGAAATCCTAATAAGCATCCGCTTTGCCTCTCAGTAGCGCCCCTGGTCTGTCCTCCATAAACACCAACCTGTGGTTTCACCTTTCAAAAAAATCATTTGTTCCACACAACAACATCTTACCCTCTTTTGCTGCAAATTGGCTGAGGGAAAGGAAGGAGGGAAGTGCGGATAAACCTTTATCACAAAGGTTTGTGTGGGGCAAAGATATTCTTTCTTCTTAGTCATATATTTGCTTTTTTTTTTTTTTTTGGCCGTGCTGCTCAGGTTGCGGGATCTTGTTTCCCAGACCAAGGATCGAACCCGTTCCCCCTGCATTGGTAGCGTGGAGTCTTAGCCACTGTGCCACCAGGGAAGTCCCCCCATTGGAAGCGCAGAGTCCTAACCACTGGACAGCCAGGGAATCCCTGCATGTATTTGTTTTTACATGACCCAGAAAGACTCTGATCTTCCCTAACTCTCAAATAGTGGTGTGAGTAGAACTTACCTGAAAAATTTTGCAAGACATGGAGATCCCATAATGATTGATCAACCTCCCTACTGATCACATGCTGAAATCCCCATCCTGTTTTATCCCCATGGACTTGGACCTGATGGGACTTCACGTTTCACAAGTATTGATTGGGGTCACGCTGTCAGCTACTTGCATATTTGGATTTAAATGCAGTTTCAATCACTTGTACTTCTCATGAAGTTTTTTTTTTTTTTTTTGTGGTACGCGCGCCTCTCACTGTTGTGGCCTCTCCCGTTGCGGAGCACAGGCTCCGGATGCGCAGGCTCAGCGGCCATGGCTCACGGGCCCAACCGCTCTGCGGCATGTGGGATCTTCCCGGACCGGAGCACGAACCCGTGTCCCCTGCATCGGCAGGCAGACTCTCAACCACTGCGCCACCAGGGAAGCCCTTCATGAAGTTTTAGAGTTAGAAGGGATTTAAGAGATAATGTAATCAAATCAATTCATTAGACGCCATCTTTATTTGAAATGGTTCTACTCCCCTGACCTCAATATCTGAAATTCCTCTCTCTAACCCAATGTACGACTACTGAGCCCTCATGCCACAACTACTGAAACCTGCACGCCTAGAGCCCGTGCTCCACAAGAGAAGCTGCCGCAATGAGAAGCCCGCGCACAGCAATGAAGAGTAGCCCCCGCTCACCGCAACTAGAGAAAGCCCACACACAGCAATGAAGACACAACACAGCCAAAAATTTTTTTAAAAATTAATTTTTTTTAAAAAGGAAATCTTTTCTCTATCTGCTTTCACTCAACCTACTCTCCTTATCTGTTTCCTGATACAACCAGAGCTCTGCGAAAAGTAAACTGTACTCAAATCTCTCTGTTCCCCCTCCTCCCACCTGCCCCCTTGTCCAACTTATCCCCTCAACCCCTGACCATTTGCTTCCACCCTCATGATGTTATTCATTTATGTATTCATTCATTCAACAGACATGTACTGAGAGCCCACTCTGTGCCAGTCGTTGTTGAAACTCCCCTCTCAGAGAGGTTACCAGTTACCTCCTAATCCAGTGATTCTCAAATTTTGCTGCACGTTGGAATCATCTGGGATCTTTTTAAAATACTGATGTCTGGGTTTCACTCCACGATATTCTGAGTTCACTGGTCTGGGTGTGACCTGGGCATCAGGATTTTTTAATGCTTCCGGGTGATTCTAATGTGTAGCAAAGTTTGGGAACCACTTCCCTAATCCCCTAATGCAAGTTTTCTCAACCTCAGCACTACTGACCTTTTGGGCAGAGATCATTCGTTGCCGGTGGTGGGGTTTTCCTATGCACTATAGGTGATTTAGCAGCATTCCTGGCCTCTGCGTACTAGATGCCAATTGTATCCTCTGCCCCCCGTCGTGACAACCAAAAATGTCTCCAGAGATTGCCAAATGTCCCCTGAGGGGCAAAACCAACCCTGGTTGAAGGGCCACTGCCCTAAAGTCTTCAATTCTCATACTCCTTGACATGTGGATAGCATCGTGAAACCCCTCCTTCAGGAGACTATCCTTAATTTGGCTTTCACCACAGTGCACTCTCTGATTCATTATCCAAGGATATAGTGGTATTCAAAGCATGTTGTAGGGTGGATATAGGAGTTGCTCACGTGTCTTTTGCTCACCTCTTATTGGCTACTTATCTACAAGGCAGATGAGTAATGTAACCTTTATTGTGGGCAGCCACATGTCTAGCTAAGTCTGGGACTCTGGTCCTATAGTTTGTTTGTTTGTTTTTTGGCCGCACCGCGCAGCTTGTGGGATCTTAGTTACCGGACCAGGGATTGAACCCGGCCATGGCAGTGAAAGCACTAATCAGTAGGCAACTCTCCCAATTCTGTTCCTATAGTACTTTCAGGTCCTGTCTTTTTCCCATTTTTCCCCCTTCCCTGCTGGAAGTACAGATGTGATAGTGTTGAGTCATATTGGACCATATGAACAAGGTCATGACCCTAGGGTTCATAGAGCAAAAGGGTAGAAGGATCCTAAGTCTCTGACTTCCCACAGACACCAGTCCAGCCCTAGACTGCTCACTCCCAAATTCGTTTTTTTTTTTTAATATTTATTTATTTATTTGGTTGCTCCAGGTCTTAGTTGTGGCTCGCCAGCTCCTTAGTTGCGGCATGCATGTGGGATCTAGTTCCCTGACCAGGGATCGAACCCGGGTCCTGTGCATTGGGAGGGTAGAGTCTTATCCACTGCGCCACCAGGGAGGTCCCACTCCTGAATTATTACGTGAGAAGGAAATACACTTCTGTCTGGTTTAAACTACCATATTTGGGTGTTGCTGTTATATCGGTGGAACCCACGTCCTAATGAATACAGATCCAATCAAGTTCAACTATCACTTCTGGCAACTCTCAGATCTCTATCTCCAGTCCCTGCAACTCTCAAACTCAACTCCCCTATTTCGGTTACCTATTGGAAGCTCCAGCTGGATAACCAAGTAGGATCCTAAGCTCAGTATATTTAAAACCAAAAGCATCCTTCTTTTGGTTTCCCCAAACTAACACTGCCATCTTCCCTAATGTTGCTTAAAAGGCATCCTGTTCTCCAGGTCATCCAGGCTCCAGATCTGCGACGCCTGCCTTCCTTATGAGCCTTCTATCCAATTAACAGCTCCCCAACAACCTTAGCTCCCCCTGCACGTCTACCTGTCCCCTATGCTTCCACCAGACCAAACCACTTGCTAGCCCCCCCTCCTTCATACGCCGTCTACTTCCAGAACCATTGCAGATTCTGTACTTAACTTCTACTGAAAGTCCCTACCCAGCATGCCCTTCTCCTCAAAGGCATGCCTGAGTCATCCCACAGAAGTCCATCCCAAAGCCTTGCACGTGGTAGGCATGAAAATGTTTTTCAAGTTGAAGAGATCAAGTGGTTTGCCCAAAGCCACATGGCTAGATGTTCTGCTGTATGATGGAGACTGCGCATTCAAATGATAAACTAGATTTCCTGCTTAGTTTTTAAATTGGGCTGACAATGTCATGAGGACATGGACTTCTTAGGAAAAGGTAGTGATTTGAGAAATTCTAAACTATAATTTAAATAAGTGTTCCGCTATTCTGAGCTTTTGGCATACCATGTAGTATAATTATATCATGTGTCTGTGTAATACTAGATAAAATATAAGCATTTTATATAGTTTCATGGATGAAATGTGAATCTTCATCCAAACATGCTCTTGCCTGCCTGATTCTTTATAGACCAAGAAGCCTTTAGAATACTGAGATATTTTTCAAATTGAGCTTGCTCAGATCAGATTAAAAATCACTGAGGGATCCTCTCAGCAAATTTTAAACAAATCAGAGGGTGCTGTGGTCAATATTTGAGCCATGTGACCTGCTCTTACAATGAATGTCTATAGCCAACCTTTTTATGTGCCTATGATTTTTTAAAGATTTTTTTTTGAGCCGTATGTAAAAGAGAATCATTATGCTTTGAGTACCTACATAGGCACATGGCTAGATACTTTAATCATCATCATCACAACCGCAGGAGGTAGGTAGGAACTGCAAGAAACAGGGAAGTGGGGAGACAGGCAGCAAGGCAATTTGGCCAGGTCTCAAATGATGGGGCCTCTAATTTCTGCTGCTTTTCAGAAGAAAATTTGAGCAGGGGTGGTTTAAGCCTTGAACTATACCCTTCAATTCTTTCCAAGAACCATATTGCCCCCATTTGCCTCACCTAGTCATTCACAGCTACCTGTAAATTTCAACTGGGTTTGTGATCAAAAAGCCGTCTGATGCTCAAGTTATTATCATCCCAGCTCAAAGGAGACCTTTCTTCCTCCACAGCACATGGGAACATGATCTTTGGGTATCATTCAGCTTTGGGTATAAATATAAAAGACAGACATTAATTGCACACACTCTTGTATGTTAAAAGTTGTATATATAATGATATATATTATTAATGTATTTGTTTAATATACTTTTGAATTTTTGACTTATTTTAAAAAGCTATTCATTTAATTTTCTACATTTTACCTTTCCCTTTATTAGTTTTAACCTGGTTTATGTAAAACAGAAAAATTTCACGTTCAATTATGTTCTTTTATGCCTACACTAGTGTTTTTTGTCTTTTTGTCAGTTCTGTAATAATACTCTTTAGATTGGTTTGCATCTTTTATTATTCACACAGTTTCATTTACCGTTTTATAAAATAAATTTATTTATTTATTTTTGGCTGCATTGGATCTTCGTTGCTGTACGCGGGCTTTCTCTAGTTGTGGCAAGTGGGGGCTACTCTTCGTTGTGGTACGTGGGCTTCTCATTGCGGTGGCTTCTCTTGTTGCAAAGCACAGGTCCTAGAGCACGTGGGCTTCAGTAGTTGTGGCTCAGGGGCTTAGTTGCTCCACAGCATGTGGGATCTTCCTGGACCAGGGCTCGAACCTGTGTCCCCTGTGTTGGCAGGCAGATTCTTAACCACTGCACCACCAGGGAAGTCCCTCATTTACCATTTTTAAAGGTATTGTTTAATTAGATACTGAATTCCAGAATTTAGGTCTTGCCTAGGAAATAAATTTAAGTTTAAAAGTCTCTGCTTTACATATTTTGATACGTGAAAGTAAATATTGCATGTCACCAGATTTCTTTGTATTAATAAATTAAAGGTTTTCTGATTTATCTTATTATTTTTCAGCCCCTACTGCTAGCTAAATCTAAGGGCAACGTGAAGGTGTCAAAATGTGAGAGCTGTATACCTCATTGTGGCATTGGACCATATTATTAGTCTCATTTACATATTAGAAAACTGAGGCTCAGAGAGATGAAGTAACTGTATAAATAGGTTAGCTATCAGGCTCACAGTGAATTTCCTAATCTCTGGGAATGGTTTTGTCTCTGTTACATGACCCTTCCTGCCCCTCCCCTTGTCAAAGTTGACTGGTCTAGGACCTGACACATGACCCAAGCCAGGCCAATCAGATTTCTTCTCCAGAATTTTTGACACTGGAATTGAAGGAAGAGACCAGGCCTACTCTAATGGTAAAGTTATGATCCATAAGACACAAGAGCTACCAGAAGCCATGATCCCCTCTCTGGGGAAAACACTGAGCTAAAAGAATAAAGCCAACATGTAGGGAGAAAAAAAAAAATCCAGAGAGAAAAGAGTGTCCTGGAGGCATTTAAGTCCCTGACTTCAGTTATCCCTGATTCTTAACGTCTTAGGATCCTTCCACTAGATTCCCTTTTTGCCTAAGCTGGGTCAAGCCATCTATACAATTAGTAACTGGCAGAGCAGAAGCCAGGATTGGAGGGTCTGACTCCTGAGCCCATGCTCTTTTTGCTACAGATCAAGTTCACCTGATCACTCAGATCTTGTCTCTGACAATGTGGGAAGGGACAGCACAGCACAAAGGCACGGAACCCAACTCTTCAACTTTACGTGATTCACACACATATTCAAACTCCATCTCCCACAGGGTGTGGGAAGCTGGTGTTCCCACTGATGTAGATTTCAAGATGACACATGTGCCTAAGGGCACGGGTTCGGAAGGAAATGCTACACTCCCAGCTATGCGTCTACACTGGACTATGGTGAATAATCAGCCCCTTGAAGCCACACCCAGGCAGACTCCCAAGACTTGGAAGGATAGGAAGGGAAAACAGAGGAAGTAGAAAATCTGAAATAAAGGTAAAGGTAACAGGCCTCTACATGGTTACATGGTTTGCTGCTTCCAAAGTATTTTCCCACACGTTATCTTGTTTTGAGTCCAACAGTAACCCTGGAGGAATAGAGAGCAGGTGCAGTATTACCTACATTTTAGAGAGGAAAACTGAAAAAAGACGCCTACCACGGTGCCAGGGGTATAGTGGGTGCTCAATAAATTCATTCATTGATTCCATGTGCTACTGATGCTCAGTGAACATTTGAGGAATGAACACATGTGGTTCAGAGGCATGAAGTGACTCTTCCCGGGCAGAGGAATCACTTAAACTTGGGTGGTCTTGTTCTGCACTACACGACACGAAGCTACATCTGCAACTGTGAACATTTCTAACCCCATCATGAACTCGTGTATTGCAAGTTCGGAGACCTTAGATCCCCACTGCATGAGAGAGGCACTTCTCAGGCCTGCCAGCCCTGAAGAAAGTTCTTAAGGCAGTGTTTACTGGCCCTAGAAACAATTAGATCTTGCATTGAAAGGTTTTGCTACTCAAGCAATCTGTTTCAGAAATCTATGCCTTGAGCACACACACACACAAAAATTGCTCAAGAAAAAAAAAAATTACCGCAGGAGCTAGCGAATGATTCATGGATCATACACACAGCCCCAATCCCTTTTTGCTACCTTCAATGGCATGTGAAGCTAATTCAAGGAGGCAGGCGGACATTCCATTGCCTAAGTCGTGTGGAGGTGAAAATCCTGCCCTTCTGTTAGTAGACAATCCTAGCAGCAGAAAACATGATTTCTCCTGCTAAGCACATGAAAGATGATTGAGGCCTGTCATTGCTTTATTCCCTGTCACCAGAAGACTATCAGTTCAGAAATCACATGCAGAAATTAGATCAAAATGTAAATTGGGGCAGAGGCGTTGCTGTCACTTGGGGACTCTCCTCCAGCTGAAGTTGCCAAAGCTCTTCCCACACCCGCTAGGAGACATCTGTCACAGACTCCCCAGAGGCTTCAGTTCCTCTGCCAGGCAGAATCAGTTGGGTGAGAATCTCTAACTCAGATCTGCCTTGGACAATCAGAGATCCTGGCTAGATTCCAGTCAGACCAATCTTGAGGAAATAAATAGAATAATTCCCATAGGAAGATAAAAGTTTCTTAGGGCAGATTCTTCCAGGTCAGCCAAGATCAACCTGGGATCCCCGTGGGCTTTCGGGAAAATGAGAACTCAGACCTATCCCAGGTCTCAGAGCAGCTCTGGGCATTTTGGTCATTCAAGCCAGCAATCCAGCAGAGCAACTGAGCAGTAGGGGCTAAATGCTTCAGCAGTGCAGCTACCCTTTGGTTGATCATCTCAAACCTCAAGGGAAGAAAATAAATTGTAAATTGCATTGGTCCCCTTAGATAGGTGAGCAGTCTCCAGAGAATTTATTGATATTCACCAAAGTCATCAAGAGACTGACTTAGAAATCAGAAAGCTAAATTGACCACTTATAATGAGGATGAAACTTTTTAGTGCTAGGAGTACCCCGCCTGAAATTATGCAGGTGCTACGACCACACGGCATCTTCCTCAGTTGGATGGTCCTAACTGACTTACTGGGTGGGCATCCCTTCAGCTTATAGAGTCACGAGGGCCTGACCAAGCTTCTCAAGAGGTCAACAGTTGTCCTAAATTTTTAGCTTTCAGTAGTTGGCAATATCCATCCAATTTTTACATCTTGTTTCTAGGAATTTATCCTATAGACATGTGCACGTAAGTATGCAAACTATATGACTAAATGCATGAGAATGTTCATTGCCACACTGCTTAGTGAAAAACTACAAACAACCCTCATGCCCATCACCAGGGAAATGAGTCATCCGTACTGGGAAGACAGGGCAGTTGTGAAGTGGCAGAGCTGTAAGAACAATAATATTCCATTGGTCTTTCTTAAAGAATAGATAATACAATAAACATATTTTTAGAACCAGAAAAAAATTAATAGATGGATGTACACATACTTGAAAACATATGCTTTTCTACATATTTAATCCAGAAAGCAGCACAAGTAACAGGAGAGAGAACTAAGGAGGAACAATTAATGTTCTCTTTATACCCTTCCATGAAGCTTGAAATTTTCATAATTGAGCATCTATTATGTTTACATTTTTTTTAACTTTTTAAAAAAAATTCCATTCCCTAATCATTCTTCAAAATAATGTCAGCCCAGCATCTGTCCCATTTGACTATTATCTGGACTGTTAATTACCCAGTGAGCTTACCAGTTGAACTTAATAGGCCTCAGGGAATTGTGACTCCAAGGCCCCGTCCCTGCCCACAGCTGTAAAGGGGGAAATCTTTAATCATTTGATCCCATTAGAGGCAGAAGATGCATGTGGTTGTATAATCATTTCTTCTGAGAAACAGTGATGAGCAGAAAGCTGGGTCAGTTAAGGGAGAAAAATTCATATTTTTAATGCTTCTTCTGACCATCCTAACACATACTATCAAAAGAAAGGTGGGGGCCTTCCCTGGTGGCGCAGTGGTTGAGAGTCCGCCTGCCGATGCAGGGGACACGGGTTCGTGCCCCGGTCTGGGAAGATCCCACGTGCCGCGGAGCGGCTGGGCCCGTGAGCCATGGCCGCCGAGCCTGCGTGTCTGGAGCCTGTGCTCCGCAACGGGAGAGGCCACAACAGTGAGAGGCCCGCGTACCGCAAAAAAAAAAAAAAAAAAAGAAAGTTGGGAGGTGAAAAATGGGGAGTTATTGTTTAAAGGATACAGAGTTTCAATTTTGAAAGATGAAAAGAGTTCTGTGGATAGATGGAGGTGACTGTTGCACAGCAATGTGAATGTACTTAACGCCACTGAACTGGAAAATTTTATGTACATTTTATCAAAATTTTTAAAAAACAGAATGCATGCAGACAGCTACCCTTCCATTCAACCTGATTGACTAAATCACACTTTGCACATCCGTTAAATCAGGATTTTTTTTTTTTTAAAGCATATGGTAACAAGAAAATAACACAAAAACAAACACCCTACTCCTTTTTTTTTTTTTTTTTTTGCGGTACGCGGGTCCTCATTGTTGTGGCCTCTCCCGTTGCGGAGCACAGGCTACGGACGCGCAGGCTCAGCAGCCATGGCTTACAGGCCTAGCCTCTCCGCGGCATGTGGGATCTTCCCTCACCGGGGCACGAACCCGTGTCCCCTGCATCGGCAGGCAGACTCTCAACCACTGTGCCACCAGGGAAGCCCCCTACTCCTTTTTTTTGTTTGTTTTGTTTTACTTTTTTTACTGAAGTAGAGTTGATTTACAATGTTGTGGCAATCTCTTCTGTACAGCAAAGTGACTCAGTCATACACATACACACATTCTTTTTTTAAAATATTCTTTTCCGGACTTCCCTGGTGGCGCAGTGGTTAAGAATCCGCCTGCCAATGCAGAGGGACGTGGGTTCGAGCCCTGGTCCGGGATGATGCCGTGGAGCAACTAAGCCCATGCACCACAATTACTGAGCCTGTGCTCTAGAGCCCACGAGCCACAACTACTGAGCCCGAGTGCTGCAACTGCTGAAGCCCGCACACCTAGAGCCTGTGCTCCGCAACAAAAACAAGCCACCGCAATGAGAAGCCCACGCACCACAGCGAAGAGTAGCCCCCGCTCGCCGCAACTAGAGAAAGCCCGTGCACAGCAACGAAGACCCAACACAGCCAAAAATAAATAAATAAATAAAAAGACCTCTCTGTTAAAAAAAGAAAAAATTCTTTTCCATTATGGTTTATCATAGGATACTGAATATAGTTCTCTGTGCTATACAGTAGGACCTTGTTGTTTATCAATCCTACGTATAATAGTTTACATCTGCTAATTCCACACTCCCAGTCCTTCCCTCCACCACCCGTCTCCCGCTTGGCAACTATAAGTCTGTTGTCTATGTCTGTGAGTGAGTCTCTTCCTGTTTTGTAGATAGGTTCATTTGTGCCATATTTTAGATTTCACATGTAAGTGATATAATATGGTATTTGTCTTTCCCTTTCTGACTTATTTCACTTAGTATGATAATCTCTAGTTGCATTGCCCTACTCCTTTTTTTTTTTTTACCATTTTGCTTCTTTTTTTAAGACATCTTATTTTTATTTTATTTTTACTATTATTATTTTTTTTTGGCTACACCGCGCAGCATGTGGGACCTTATTTCCCCCACCAGGGATGGAACCCACGCCCCCTGCACTGGAAGCGTAGAGTCTTAACCACTGGACCGCCAGGAAAGTCCGCCCTACCCCTTTTTTTTTTTTAACAATTCTTTTGTTAGTGATTATCTGTCAAATTTGCACAGCTGGCTTTTTAAAATTTATTTATTTTTGGCTGCTTTGGGTCTTCGTTACTGCACGCAGGCTTTCTCTAGTTGTGGCGAGCGGGGGCTACTCTTCGCTGTGGTACACATGCTTCTCATCTCAGTGGCTTCTCTTGTTGCGGAGCACAGGCTCTAGGGACACGGACTTCAGTAGTTGTGGCTCGCGGGCTATAGAACGCAGGCTCAGTAGTTGTGGCACCCAGGCTTAGTTGCTCCGTGGCATGTGGGATCTTCCTGGACCAGGGCTCGATCCTGTGTCCCCTGCATTGGCAGGCGGATTCTTAACCACTACGCCACGAGCAGTCCCTACTCCTTTTTTTAATGCATTCTATCTGAAAGCAGAATCAAAGGCAGCCACTGGGATTTGGCAAATTAGGGCCACTCCCTCCTCAGAACAAAGCAAAAAGTCCTTCATGTATTACCCATCTCCACAGAGATCTTTTCTCTCTATTAACGGGGTACTATTTTAAAAGGAAAGATTCTTTGTAGGACACCAGAAGGGGAGCCATTTGTAACCCTCTTTTAGAGGACCAGGACAAATGAAAATTAATTGCAAGCCCTCAGGGGTGACAGTTGAATGATGAATCAAGGTATATAAAATAAAGCAGTGGCCCTTCAGGAGGGTCCCAGCACAGACATCCCCGCAGCTTCTCCTGCGGCACGTAGACCTCATCAGTCACTCTTTAACACCCAGTTGTCTGCCCAAGTCACATAGGAGATGCCTGACTCTGACCAACTCAGAAAAACCCCAGATGAGCGGCAAGTTCTGCATGTGTAAGTTTTCTGATTGCAGGGAAGTATCTGGTGAGCGAAAGGGACCAGTCCTTTTCCTGTTTTTCCAGTTTGAATCTGAGCAGAATACAGGTCTGGAAAAAATGCTCTGTCCTCAGAGATTCTGGAAAAATTCCAAGTAGGAAATATTTTGAAAAACCTTTTGAGCCAAGAACAGGCCAAGGTCCACATCGTCTTTCTCACCCAGAAGCCACCTGCTTCCTTCACTCCTAATTTAACTTCTTTGGGCCTCAATTTTGTCATCTGTAAAGTTGCAGAATAGTAGTGCCTATCTCACTGGGTTACCGTTAGGACTAAATGAGGTAACAGCGGTAAAGTGATTAGCACAGAACCTGGCACAAGGCACTCAACAGGTGTTGAGAAACACCGCCATCACCATTGTCACCTTCATTATTTTAGGTATTTCCAACCGTGTCCTGGCCTCAGTCACAGCCAGCTCTTCGCCCATCCCATTCTCTCTCAGTCATTATTTATCGTTGATCTGGAAATATTTCCCTTGGCTCCTGTTTTGTCCTCTCCACAGATTTTCTCCATATATTATCCACTTTACTTCAATAGCAAGAGCTTGACAAGGTCATTTTCATAACCCCTCTATCTTATTAGCGATCAGTGAACTGAATGGCACACAGGTAGAGGTAATTATGGCTCTACTAAAAAATAGCTGACCTTGGAAAACTATGTTTGAGAGCCAGAAGTAAGGTGACCAGCTATCCTTGGGTGGCCTGGGACTGAAGGGGTTCCCAGGAGGTGGAATTTTTGGTGCCAAATCCAAAAAGTCCTAGGCAAACCAGGACAAGTATCACCATGGGCAGAAAAACGTAATGTAGAGCCTGGATTCAAATTCTGGAAACTGGATTCAAATTCTGATCCTGTCATCTCCTAGCTGTGTAACCTTGGACAAGTCACTTAATCTCTCTGAGCCTCAGTTTTTTCATCTGTAGAATGGAGATAACCAAAGTACCTATATAGGATTGTTGTGAGGATTAAATGAGTTAATGAATGTAAACAGCTCAGGATAGTACCTAGCACATAGTATGATGTGTGTGATAGTATGATATATGTCAGTCACTTACTATTAGTAATTCAAAGTTGTGTAATATCAAAGTATAATAATCCAAATGTACAATAAAATCTGTTTTGACCAGATGCAATCTAACCTGGATCTTTAACTGAATTTTGTTTGTTTCAGTACTTCCCTTCTAAGTGAAAGGTACAAAAGCAGAACAAGCCAATATTTAGTTCTTCCCAAATGTAAAGTCCGGACATAGTCTTTGGTGCAGAATTGGTTTTGGCCCAAATCACCTATGTACATTTGCTGTACATGTCAATCATTGCTGGCCAGGAGTCATCATTGCTACTGCTGTTGATCCCGAATCAAGAAACGACCAAGAGAATTCCCTGGCGGTCCAGTGGTTAGGACTCAGCGTTTTCACTGATGAGGGCCCAGGTTCAATCCCTGGTCAGGGAACTAAGATCTTGCAAGCCTCGTGGCGTGGCCAAAAAAAAAAGAAAAGAAAAATCCAAACACCTTGACTATACTATTCTAGAATCACCAGGACCAGGGCAATGTAACCCTCCTTTAACCAGAAAACTCCATTATTCAGAACCTCCTCTACTCCCAAACACTCTAGTTTATCAAGGTACAGTATTATACTATTTTATATAAGAGACTTGAGCCACTCAGATTTTTTTTTAATTTATTTATTTGTTTGTTTTTATTTCTGGCTGCATTGGGTCTTCGTTGCTGCACACAGGCTTTCTCTAGTTGCGGCGAGCAGGGGCTACTCTTCGTTGCGGTGCGCGGGCTTCTCATTGTCGTGGCTTCTCTTGTTGCAGAGCACGGGCTCTAGGCACACAGGCTTCAGTAGTTGTGTCACATGGGCTCAGTAGTTGCAGCTTGCGGGCTCTTGAGCACAGGCTCAGAAGTTGTGGCACATGGACTTAGTTGCTCCGCAGCATGTGGGATCTTCCCGGGGCAGGGCTCGAACCCGTGTCCCCTGCATTGGCAGGCGGATTCTTAACCACTGCGGCACCAGGGAAGCCCCGAGCCACTCAGATTTTGATATCCTTGGCGGGTCCTGGAACCAATCCCCTGCCCTCCCCAGTATACCAAGGAATGTCTATTCCTGTACTAGGGAAGCCAGTCCTAATGATGCGTTTACATCACAAAGGTTAAGGCAGTTGTTCGGAGTTGAACTGTGTCCCTCCAAAAGATATTGCGGTTAGGATTCTGCACCCAATTACAATGGGTGGTTATTTTCCCCACACCGTCGAGCAATTCTCTGACACCAGCTGGCAGTCCTGCAATTGAATTCAATTCTGACATTATCTATCTGGAGACAGCATCAGACCCCACAGGTTAAGGGCTCAGTCCTAAAAGTCTGCCCCCCACCCCACTTGCCAATTACAAGTCCAGGTTGTCACCTGTGCTTCTGACCAACCGGCTATGGATCAGAGGTACCAATGACCCCCTCCTTGGGTTTGATTAATTTGCTAGAACGGCTCTCAGAACTCTGAGAAACATATTACTTACTAGATTACAGATTTATTATAGAAGGATATAACTCAGGAACAGCCAGGTGAGAGAGCATAGGGGAAGGCAGGTGGGAAGGACATGCTCTCTGAGCACACCACCCTCTCTGAATCTTCAGTCCTTTGGTGTTTTTACAGAGGCTTCCCTATGTAGACATGATTGATTAAGTCATCAGCCATTGGTGATTGAACTCAAACTCCAGCCCCTCTCCTGTCTCCCAAGGTTGGGGTGAGAGAGACTGAAAGTTCCAGCCCTCTGATCACCTAGTTGGTCTTTTTGGCAACCAGCCCCCATCCTTAGGTGCCATCCAAAAGTCACCTCATTAACATAACTGAGAGGGGAAAGATAAGGCATGCCCTACCATAAATCCAAGGCAATATAAGGGAAGGCTTCCTGGAGGAGGTGGACATTGAATGATAAGTAAGAAAACTTAGACCCATGGAGATGAGAAAAGGAATAACCCAGGGACAGGAACAGAACAGGCAAATGCAGGAGACAGGATGGAAAGAGCAAGAATTGTGAGCACTTTGAATTTGCTGGGTCTTGGCCTACCTTAAGGGAAGCAGTGGGACAGATACTTGGAAAGCTATCAATAGATTGGGAGGTGATCCTCCAGGGCATTGAATGCCTAGCAAACAATAAAGAACCAATAAACCAGAACCCTCAATAAAATGGATGTTTATTTTGTTTGTTTCTCCTGCTGCATGCCGGATCTTAATTCCCTGACCAGGGAGCTAACCCGTGTCCCCCTGCACTGGGAGCACAGAGTCTTAACCACTGGACTGCCAGGGAAGTCCCTGTTTCTGTACTTCTTAAAAAGAAGCAAAGTTTTAAGTGATATTAATCTATTGGACAGAATTTCTCTATTGAGGCACAACATATGTGAACATTCCTAGCATACTGCCTGGCACACAGTAGGTGATCAATAGATATATAAGCTAAATTTTTTTAATGTTAGTCAAGGAAATCGTACAATCCACACTTCAGTACAGGAAATGATTCTGGAATGGTGGAAACAGTCTTAACACAACCCCAGTCTGTCTGTGCTTCAGAATTTTCCTCCTTTTTTCTAAGGAGGGTGTTGTCTTTAATTCAGACACATTTGTCTGTGAAAAACATGATCCCCTGTGGATTCATTAAACAAATGCTTATCTAGAACCCTTTATGTGTCAGGCAGTCATTCAGGCATTGATGATAGACGTTGGAAAACAAGACAGAAATGTCCCTGCCCTCCCAGAGGTTCTAATCTAGCCAGAGAGACAGACAACAAACAAGTAAACAGACAAATGAGTAAACAGGATGACGTTTGATAGCAATAGGGCTATGGGAAATATAAAGCAGGGTGAATAATTCATTCAATGTTCTTTTAAACGAAATATATGAGCATCTACGACAGGCCAGGCACTGTGCTGGGTGCTGGAGATAAATCAATGAGCACAACCTGACTGAGGGATCCCTGCCCACTTGACCTTATGTTCCAGCTCCCAGAAGTGTTGGAGAAGCCTCCTTGAGGATGAGACTTTTGAGCTGAAGGGGAAGGTCTCTCCAAGAACGTGGCAGGGAGAAAAGCAGATGCATAGGCCCTAAGACAGAAAGGTGGCTTCCAGGAACAGAAAGGAGGCCAGTGGAGCTAAAAGCAAAGCAGAAGGGAACTGACACTCTGTGGAAAAATCCACAGGTTCCCAAACTTCCACACTAGCTGGGCATGGGAGTCCTGGGACACTGGGTCTGGGAATGGAGATAGGAGATGGGAAGGTTTTCACTTCCTTCTTCCGCTGGCCCATTTTTCCTGTGCCTGGGACAGAACCCTGAAAGGGACATGTCCAGCTTTCTAATCTGAAACACCCAGGGAAGTGAGAATACAGGTGAGGAAACACTCGTGTGCCACCACCCTCCTGGCCAGGAGCCCATCAGTCCTCTCTAAACTTTGGAGACTTCCTCTGCAACATGCATTTCCACTCTTTTACTGGTGGGAGTGGAGGCACCCAGGGCAATGTGCCCTACTAGTTATAACTAGATTCACACCACACCCCACCCTACCCCCTACCACCCCCAATCCAAGAGCCAGCCACCTCTCACTTCTCTGTTTTCCCCCCTCCCCAGCTTAGAATTTATCTGCCCCCAGGTGCGGAACAGTGTGAGATAAGCTGTGTTTTGATCTGCTTTGCTTGGTTCTATTTGTTTTCTCCACCTAGGGAATTCCCCCCACCCCCAAGCAGCCTAGACAAACCCACTTTCATTCTTGTGTATTTCCCACCTCTAGGTGTGAAGCTGTCAGACCCAACAACTGGCAAAGAAAGTCATCTCTACAAGGGCAGCTACTCTACAAAGGTGTAACAAGATTCTTTTGGAGGTAATTTACACTGGAAGTAGATGTTGGAAGTTATTCTTCATTTGCAGCTCACTGGCATTTCACACCAGAACAAAGCTCACTGGTCCTAGAGGTAAGGGGCCAGGTCAGTAATGCCTTTTGCATCTCTCTCCACCGCCCGCCCCCCCCCCAACACACACACACTGTGATTTGCCACCTTTCTTTTTACTTCAGAGGAAAAAGAGGAGTTCCGAGCCACAAACCAAGAGCTGGCCGCAGGGACAGGGTGGATCAGGGCCTTCACTTCAATAGCCCTGACACTCATTGTGGTGTAAGAATGATCCAGCCTCCCTCGCCCCAGGGCTCAGCACTTCCTCTGCTCCCCAGCCACTTCTGGGAAGGCTGTCTTGCACTTACCCGGAGAGCTGAGAAATTGGCTTTGATTCTTAAATTGCAAGAACTCCCATCCACCATGGATCAAGAGGTACCAAGGTGAGAACTTGGAAGAAGCCCAAAATGGTAGTTTTCTAGAAGCTGGTGGAGTCGATATTGTCTGCCTGATGAACAATCTTGGAAAGAGTCTTCTAGGTAGAAAAACCCAGGAAGCCAAGGGAGCAGACACCCCAGTTCCCAGCCCTGGGAGGAGACAGTGGGGTCACCAAGGGGCGGCTTAGAGAGGCTTCGCCCATTTCTGTAACCAACCAGCCCTGATCCCCGGCTTTGATACGGACTGTTGATTGATATTGACTCTTTCCAATTTTTTCTAAAGGGCAAGCCCCCACTCCCACCTTCCACGTGGTTGTCCTTTAAGCCCTCCTGGATAGATTTTTTGAAGCCACGCTGATAAAAAGATAATAATAATAATAACTCAGAAACCACTCAAGACCGTCTGCTGTCCACACTCTCAACCTCAAAATAGTTTATATTTATAGAACACTTCACAATTTCCACACCCCTTCCCCCATAAAGTATTGATTTGAATTTCATGACAAACCCTTGAGGTAGTAGGTAGCAGTTATTAGCCCCTTTTTTACTGCAGAGGAAACTGATGCTCAGAGAGGTTAAGAAACTTGTCCAAGGTCACCCTGCCAATATACAGGAAGTGGTGAAATAAAGACCCAGACCCAAGCACCCAGAGTCCTAGTTCAAGAGACCATTCCTGGGACTTCCCTGGTGGTGCAGTGGTTAAGAATCCTCCTACCAATGCAGGGGACATGGGTTCGAGCCCTGGCCCAGGAAGACCCCACATGCCACGGAGCAACTAAGCCCGTGCACCACAACTACTGAGCCTGCGCTCTAGAGCCCGTGTGTCACAACTGCTGAAACCCACGTGCCTAGAGCCCATGCTCCACAATAAGAGAAGCCACCGCAATGAGAAGCCCTTGCTCGCCGCAACTAGAGAAAGCCCACGCACAGCAACGGAAGACCCAACGCAGCCAATAAAGAAATAAGTAAGTAAATAAATAAATAAATTTATTTAAAAAAAAAAAAAGGCCATTCCTAGTTCACTCTGTCCCTCTGCTGCATGGAACCTCAGATCCTCCCAGATCTTGGTGGTTGGCAAACAGAGACCACATGTGCTCAGGCTGATGGGGGAGGAAGTGTAACAGGCATTCCCGCCAGGGGTGGCAGCATGTGCACTGTGACAGCCTCATTACAATGATTAAATTGTCCTGTGTCAGTGACAGATTGGAAGACTGGGAGGCAGGTGGACCACGAACCTGAAAGCACCTCTGGGACAGCCCAAGCAACATGACCTATCCATCACCGGGAGCTGGCAGGGCCCACGAGCTCCTCCAGTGCTTCCGGGGACAAGACAGCCAGGGGGGCCCTGAGGGCCAGATGTTATCTCCTGCCATTTGCATCTAAAATTCATCATTTCTTGGCATGAATTGATGGAGGAGGCATAAAGGGGTGGTATAATGGGGTAGCACTTTTAATTCCTTTCTGACCCCCATTAAAGGCAGCCTCAAGGGGGAAGTTCCCCAAAGGTTAAATGACTTTAGGTGATGAGCAGGAATACAATTAGACAAGTCAGCCAAGAGGTATCAGAGGCCTGTGGAGGGCAATTTGGCAGAATCGGACTTTTAAACGAATGAATTTACCCTACAAATATATTCTCTCATGGGCCAAATGAAGCGTTCACAAGGACATTCACTGTAGCACTTGTCCATGTGTTGAGCAAATAAATATTAAACATTGCAGATACAGCAGGAAACATGCCAAAATAGCTGCCCTCCTGAGCTTTCATTCCAGAGAGGAAACATTTATCCATTCACCCAATAAATCTTTACTGAGCCTCTACTATATGCTAGGCATTGTTCTAGGATAGGGTTGCCAAATAAAATATAGGCTACCCAGATAAATTTGAATTTCAGATAAACACTGAAATATTATTTAGCATAACTATGTTCCTGGGGAGGAATGGACTGGGAGTTTGGGGTTAGTAGATAACACAGGGAACTATATCCATATCCTGGGATAAACTATAATGGAAAAGAATATAAAAAAGAATGTATATATTTGTATAACTGAGTCACTTTGCTGTACGGCAGAAATTAATACAACATTGTAGGACTTCCCTGGTGGCGCAGTGGTTAAGAATCATCTGCCAATGCAGAGGACACAGGTTCGATCCCTGGTCTGGACAGATCCCACATGCCGGGGAGCAACTAAGCCCTTATGCCAGCAACTAAGCCCTTATGCCAGCCCTTATGCCTACTGAGCCAGCGTGCTGCAACTACTGAAGCTTGCGTGCCTACAGCCCGTGCTCTGCAACAAGAGGAGCCACCACAATGAGAAGCCCGCGCACCGAAATGAAGAATAGCCCCCGCTCGCCGCAACTAGAAAAAGCCCGTGAAGCAACGAAGACACAACGCAGCCAAAAAATAAAATTAAAAAAAAAGAAATTAATACAACATTGTAAATCAGCTATACTTCGATAAAAAAATAAACTAAAGAAACCAAGAAGTATGGGATATCCTTACACTAAAAAATTATTCACTGTTCATCTGAAATTGAAATTTAACTGGAGGGACTTCCCTGGTTGCCCAGTGGTTAAGACTCTGTGCTTCCACTGCAGGAGGCGTGGGTTCAATCCCTGGTCAGTGAACTAAGATCCCACATGCTGCGTGGCATGGCCAAAAATATTTCTTAAAAAAAAATTTGTTTTTAAGAAATTTAACTGGGAAGCCTGTATTTCAATATGCTAACTCTGGCAAACCTATTCTGAGAACATTGTTTATAGGAGCAAAAGTTCAGAAACAACCTAAGTGTCCATCAACAGGGGACTTGTTAAGTAAATTATAGAAAACCCAAACAATGGGAAATCATCATCCAAAAAATAATAAGGCAAATTTATATGATGATTTGGAATTATTTCCAAGATGCAGAGTTAGGTGAAAAGAAGAAGGTTCAAAACAGTGTATAAGTTATCCCACCATCTGGTAAAGAAAAAGAGATATGGAGATATGTGCATATATGTTCAAAGACTGTCTTGGGAAGGTGGCCAGAGATGGGTAACTCATGCTTCTGCAGAAGGAGAACAAGAAAACTAGGGGAAAACAGCAGTACCCCTTCTATACCTTTTGAATTTTGATATAAATCCATATATTACTTATTTTAAAACAACTTCTTTATCTCTGTGTGTGTTTTAAGATATCTTTGCTGGTAGGGTTGTAAGATTCTTAGAGAGAGTTGCCATAGCCTCCCTGAAGGTCTTCGACAGTCAGGATTTCAGGATGGTCCAGGAAGCAGGAGAAGGGACAGAATGACCTTGGAGGGTCACTCAAGTTCAGCATCAAGAACCATGGCACACACACAGGACCAGATACATAATTTTCAGGGCCCAGTACAAAATGATGTCTCCTTGTTCATAAATTCTTAGGAATTCCAGGAATGGTAACAGCAGAGGTATAAGTCAAGTATGGGTTCCTTCTAAACAAAAGCAGAGAAAACCCACACGACTGCTGGGTGGTTCCTTTGAATAGGGACACCCGGGAACGTAATTCCTCACACACAGCCATTTTCCACACTCACCACTGCTCCAGTCATGAGCTCAGAAGAGAAAGCAAAACAATAAAATAAATATAAATCAAAGCCAACCATGTGAATAAAAGGGATCCAAGGGTCAGTGCGGCAGACAAAACACTAGAATTCAGATAGCTTTAGGATCTTCCCGGACAAATTACACAAATGGCTGTCAGAGGTGTCCCAAAGTTCACACAAAATATGCCTCCTGGCTCACTGAGCTCCCATTCCCCGGCAGTAAATTATTCACTGAACAAGCTGGAGCTGGTACAGCTGTTGTCCCAACATAGGCCTGATGTCCACCCAGAAAACTACTCAATAATTTGTACGGAAGGTGACCCAGCACTAAATCCATCTCTCCCTGAGCAGAGGCACTTGCTTCAGGGGAAGAATCCTCCATGCTGCCTCCGGCCTCCTTTTGGAACCAGGCACCGAGTCCCCATCGAGGGGCCACAGGTGGCCTTGCAGCCCCAGAGCAGCACCTCCTAACCCAGCAGTCAGCGAGCTTGGGAGGCCAAGGACACCAGAGGGAGGCCTCCAGTGGGTGAGAAGGAAAAAGGAGGAGGTCGGGAAAGGAAAGAAAGAGACCCTGCAGGAGAAGAGATTACAGGCTGAAGAGGGAGGGATGGAACGAGGAAGAGGGAAGAAATATAAGCTTTGAGACAAAGTCTGTGGTTCCAGAGTGGCTTCTACCTCCTTACCGCCCCGATCTCAGCTTCCGGAAATCCTTCCCATCCTTGAGGCTCCGCTCAAACGACACTTCCTCAAGGGAGTTCACCGATTGCCGCAGAACAATGCTGCTACGAAAAGAAATAGCAATAACCTTGATGGAGAGCGTACCACGTACCACCTGCAACATGTCATTTAGTTCCCCCCAACCCTTTGAAGTAGACACTATTGCTGCCCTCATTTTCCAAATAAAGAAACCGAGGTATGAAGAAACTTAGTAACCTGCCCAAGGTTACACAGGTGACAAATGGTGCAGCTAGAACCAGAGAGTGACTTCAGAGCCTTCACTTTTAACCATTCAGTGCTACAATTTCCTTCTTCTGCCTCACCCTGTGCCCTCAAGTGGCTCAGACTTTGCTTGTGGTTCCAACTTCACCTCTCCACACCCACCTCTGGGACTCTGTCTCACTCATACCCCTGTTCCTCCAGGAACCCAGTATGATGTCTAGCACACAGTAGGTACTCAATAAATATCAGTTCCATTCCTTTCTCTAGTCAGACACATGTACAAAAAGTACTATGTCTCAGGACTTCCCTGGCGGTTCAGTGGTTAAGAAGCCACGCTCACTGCAGGGGGCACGGGTTCGGTCCCTGGAGAGGGAACTAAGATACCACATCCCACATGCCATGCAGTGCAGCCAAATAAAATAAATTAAAATAAAATAACAGTTATACTATCTAAAAAAAAAAGGACTGGGACTTCCCTAGTGGTCCAGTGGGTAAGATTCCACATTCTCAATGCAGGGGTCCTGGGTTCGATCCCTGGTGGGGGAACTAGATCCTGCATGCATCTGCAACTAAAAGTCCACATGCTGCAACTAAAAACTCCACATGCCGCAACTAAGACCTAGCACAGCCAAAATAAATAAATGAACAAATAAATATTTTTAAAAAATAAAAACATCATCTAAAAAGAAAAAAAAAAGTACTGTCTCAGCTACAGACTGGGAGAAAATATTTACGTATCACATACCCAACACAGGATTTGTATTCAGAATATAATATAAACTGTTATAACTGAAAAAAAGAAAATAGGCAACTCAATTAAACAATGAGTAGGGGGCTTCCCTGATGGCGCAGTGGTTGAGAGTCTGCCTGCCGATTCAGGGGACGCGGGTTCGTGCCCCGGTCCGGGGGGAATCCCACATGCCGCGGAGCAGCTGGGCCCGTGAGCCATGGCCGCTGGGTCTGCGCGTCTGGAGCCTGTGCTCCGCAACGGGAGAGGCCACAACAGTGAGGGGCCCGCCTACCGCCAAAAAAAAAAAAAATGAGTCAACGACATGAACAATGCTTCACCAAAGAGGATATAAGGATGCCAAATAAGCACATGAAAAGCTGTTTAGTATCATTAGTCATTAGGGAAATGCAAATTTAAATTATAATGAGATATCACTACATACCTATTAGAATGACTAAAATTAAAGCTACTGACAATACCAAATTCTGGCAATGATGTAGAACAACTGGAACCCTCATACATTGCTGGTGAGGATGCAAAATGAAACATCCACTCTGGAAAATAGCTTGTCAGTTTCTTATTAAGTTAAACATACATACATTGACCCAGTAGTCCCACTCCTGGGCACGTACCCTGGAGAAACGAATATTTATGTCCACACAAAAACCTGCATATGTATATTTATAGCATCTCTGTTCATAATTGCCAAAAACTGGAAATAGCCCAAATGCCTTTCAATGGTTGAATGAATAAGTAAACCAAGTCCATACAAACAATGGAATATTACTCAACAATAAAAAGGAACAAACTTTTGGCATACACAACCTGGATGAATCTCAGAGGGGTTTATACTGAGTGAAAGAAGCCAGTCTCACAAAGTTCCATGCTGTAGATGTCATTTATATAACATTCTCAGATGATAAAACTATAGGGAGAGAGAACCGATCAGTGGGTGCCAAGGGTTGAGTATGGAGAGGAGTGGAATAAAGGGATAGTACAGGGCACTTTTTGGAGTGATGGAACAATCCTGTATCCTGATTGTGGTGGTGGTTATATAAATCTATATATGTGTTAAAATTCATATAACTATTCACTAGGATGGCTATGATCAAAATGACAAATAATAAAATTGTTGGTGAGGAGGTGGAGAAATTGGAACCCTCATACATTGCTGATGGGAATGTAAAAGGGTACAGCCACTTTGGAGAACAGTCCGGCAGTTCCTTAGAAAGTTAAACATAAAAATTAAAAATAGAGTTACCATATGACCCAGTAATTCCACTCTTAGGTATATGCCCAAGAGAACGAAAGTATATGTCCGGATAAACGAAATGTGGTACATCCACACAATGGAATATAATTCAGCTTTTAAAAAGGAATAAAGTAGTGATACATGCTACAAAGGGATGAGTCCCAAAAACATTAAGCAAGTGAAATAAACCAAGAGATTTCCCTGGTGGCGCGGTGGTTAAGAATCTGCCTGCCAATGCAGGGGACACAGGTTCGATCCCTGGTCTGGGAAGATCCCACATGCTGTGGAGTAACTAAGCCCTTATGCCACAACTGCTGAGCCCACATGCTGCAACTACTGAAACCCACGTGCCTGGAGCCCGTGCTCCACCACAAGAGAAGCCACCTCAATGAGAAGCCAGCGCACCGCAACGAAGAGTAGCCCCCGCTCGCCGCAACCAGAGAAAGCCTGCGTGCAGCAACGAAGACCCAACGCAACCAAAAAAATAAAATAAAACTTAAAAAAATAAAAAGAAATAAACCTGACACAAAAGGCCACATGTTGTGTAATTCCATTTATATGAAATGTCAAGAATAGACAAATACACAGAGACAGAGAGTAGATTCATGTTTGCCAGGGATTCGGGAAAGGAATAAATGAGGAATAACTACTAATGGGTGTGGGGTTTCTTTGGGGAATGATGAAAATGTTCTGGAATTAGTGGTGATGGTTGCACAGCTTTGCAAATATACTAAAAGCCACTTAATTATGTGCTTTAAAAAGGTGAATTTTATGTTATGTGAATTATATTGACAAAAAATTCTAGAACTTTACACCCACAGAAAAAAAATTTTCTTTTAAGTCAGATTTAATACAATAAAGTATTATGCCTGAAGGGCAGGAACCGAGTTCTCACCTGCTATGTAAGGTGCCTCACACACTAACTACTTTGGACAGGTTCCCAAACTTGGCTATACCTTGGAACCCCCTGGGGGAGGGGTCTTTAAGAATTTGTGATGCCTGGCAACTACCCCCAGACATTCTGATTTAATTGGTCTGGGGTGTGACCTGGATATTGAGAGTTTTTAAAGCTTCCCAAGTGATTCTAATATGCAGCAAAATTTGAGAACCACTGACTTAGGAAATGGTTGATGAACAACCATTCCTGGGAGCCAAAAGCCAGCCCTCCTCCCCACCTCCACCTCAGAGCAGTCAGATCAGATTTGTCCTTGGCAAAGAGAACAGTTACAATCTTTCCCGCTGTTCACCATGCAGGACAGAAACAAATCAGAACATCCTTTCCAGTCCCTTAAGGGCCACCGCTCTCTCTGCAGACATGTGGTTGATGAGACCATCAGCAATTCTTTGGAGGGAGAGTCTGTCCTGCAACACCCTGCCCCTCCATCGTCTTCCGGCTCTCTGTGGCTGCCACCATTTGCAGCTGCGGGTAGGGAAATGAAGGAGGAAGCCACTTAATAAACACATGCTCAGTACGGTGTAGCAAGTTTTCTGAGTGACCCTTCCCAGGGACATTCATATTTTCAAAGAAGACTCCCTGCAACACAAAGGTCTGGATCTCTAAGGATGGAATTTCAGATGCCAGTAGGGGTGATTTTGAGGGAGAGTGTCTCTTCCCTTGACTTTTCAGGCATGTGTCTAGACTGGTCCTGATTGTTTGTCCTGCCTGTTTTCTTAGAGAATGAGATCCTAGCTAGCAGCATTCCATTTATTTCATGATGTGGTTTGAATGGCAATTTCATTCAGTTGTGATTAGGCATTGTCTGTGGCATCTATGGATTTTCTAAGCCAAGCCATCTCACACTTCATTGAAATCCCTTTTGTATTATCCGTATTTTGTATTATTATCCTGTTGTTTCATGCAGGTGAGTCTTTTCTCACAGTCTTAGTTATTAAGACTCGGTTGCAGATTACAAAAACCAACTCAGGCAACCTCAAGCAACAGGGGAGTTTACAATAGGATTACAGGTGGGACCAGGAAAAGTTAAGCCTCAGGGAGAGCAGGCATCCCGGCATCTCTGGTCAAGATCAGAGAGTAGAACCTGATCTTAGAGTAGAACCTCCATCCTAGTGGATAGGGAAGTTAGATCTCAAAGAATAATAATCACCCAACATTAATTGAACATTTACCGTGTACCAGGCACTGTTCTAAATTTTTTTTTTTTTCTTTTGGTTGCATTGGGTCTTCGTTGCTGCGTGCGGGCTTTCTCTAGTTGTGGTGAGTGGGGGCCACTCCTCCTTGCGGTGCACGGGATTTTCACCGCGGTGGCTTCTCTTGTTGTGGAGCACAGGCTCTAGGCATGTGGGCTTCAGTAGTTGTGGCACGTGGACTCAGTAGTTGTGGCTCACACACTCTAGAGCGCAGGCTTAGTAGCTGTGGCTCACAGGCTTAGTTGCTCCATGGCATGTGGGATCTTCCCAGACCAGGGCTTGAACCCATGTCCCTTGCATTGGCAGGCGGATTCTTAACCACTGCACTACCAGGGAAGTCCCTAAATTCTAAATATATTAATTCATTCAATCCTAAGAATAACCCTATGAGATTATTCTTACATTATTATTATTATGAATATATGACTATTACTACTCCCATTTTACAAATGAGGAAACTGAGGTACACAGAAGATAAGCAACAGTTCCAAGGTCTTCCAGCTGGCATTTGAACTCAGGTAGTCTGGTTTCAGAACCCACATATTTAACCACCATGTGAATGGTGCCCCTGGGATTGTGCAGTGGGCAACCTGTACACTCATACATGGTGTCCCTGACCACAAAGTATGGACTAGATCAGTGTTTCTCAACAGGGGCCGCCATGTATGAGTGGGCCAGAGCATTGTGCACCAGATAATTTGTTGTGCGGGACAGTCTCAACCCCATTTACTAAATGCTAGAAGTAGTAAACCCTTCAGTCATTGGGAAAATCAAAACGCCCCCTGGGAAAGTACCAGCCTCAGTTGAGAACCACTGGGATAAACAGACGCCCCCAAAGGTGTCTGTCTACTTCTCTATTTTAGGAGCCCCTTGAAGCTAACAACTATGTGTCTTCTTTTCCTCCACCTCCAGCATTTGGCCTAAAGATACCCAAAGTCCTCGCCCCAGTCCTCCCTCCCCAGGATTTGCCTGGGCATCCAGTTTTATTGACCTGGGATGACAGGGATGAAAATATGAATCATACATGGTAAATTCATTTCCATCAAGATTTCACGAATGTACAACGATTTTCACAGTTTAAGAATTAGACATTTCTATGAAAAAAATGCGCCACAGTTAAATTTTTTTTAATTTTGCAAAAGAGAAAAGTACCTCGAATCCTACCCCCTGCATAACTACTCTCAGTTTTGTATGTTTCTTCCATTCCCTGTTTACACGTGTTCTCACAGTGAACACAGTTATAGGCAAAGAGTGTACCTTCTGGGGTTCTGCTATCTTCACTTAACACTTAGAAATGTTTTCTGTGTGGTTACCTGGGCTTCATAACAAATGATCTTTTTAAAGTCTGCATAGTGTTCCATTGCACAGATCTACTTTAATTTTAAACACTCTCCCAAGTGTTAAATGTTTAGCTCATTTCCATGTTTATTGATTTTGGGGTTCTCGCTTTATCAGTAACACTGCAATATGTATTTTTATACACATAGCTCTGCTTCTGTTTTAATTATTCAGATAATTCCCAGAAATGGGATTACTGAGTCAATGGGTGTGGATATCTTCATGGCTCTTGGCACAAAGTTCTGTATCACTTTCCCAGAGATATGTACCAATTTACAGTGTTTCCTGGTAGTCTATGCCTGCCCCAATTTCACTACAACTTCACCAGCATTAAGGACTCTCATTTTTTAAAATAACCCATCCACATATGTAAAGGGGTGGTTTTTCAAGTTGGCTTAAATTTGCATTTCTGTGATTTTATGTATTTTCCTAGTGCTGTTTGTTATTTGTATTCTTCCTTACATTAATAAACTCTATGTAGTGTCTAGAATGGAAATTATTATCTTCATTTTACACATTAAAACCCCACTCAGAGAAGTTACAAAAAGTTGCCCAAGTTCACGGAGCTGCTCAAATTAGAAGGAAAATTTTTGACCTGCCTAGTCCAGTGCTCTTTCCACCCCACCCCATAGCTCAGCCTGCTTTAGCTCAGACAAGCTCAGTGCTGAAATCACAAGCAAAGGAGGGCCTCGCTCGAAAGGCCTCTCTCTGAGCTCTGTAGCTAATGCCCACCTGACTCCAAGTTTCCAACCCAGGTCTGAAGAGTTACTCAGAGGCAACCCCCAGAAAGGATCGCGGCACCCCGTTCTCCTTCCCTGCCTCTTCTGCTCCAGGTCCTGTAGTATTTCACCTCTGATCAATTCCTTAGCATGGTGGGGAATGCCCTGGCAGGGTGGTTAGGACTCTGCACTTTCATTGCCAAGGGCCTAGGTTCAGTCACTGGTGGGGTAACTAAGATCCCACTGCCTACACAGCATGATCAGAAAAAAAAAAAGAAAAAATTCCCACACCTGGCTGCTTCCCAGCATCCCTTACGAGAACCCTTCCTACTTCCCGTGCCCAGGTCCCTGGTCCGTGGAATAAGAACCTTCAGGGTTTGGGGCCCGAGGATCTATAGTTTTTAACCCCCTCCAGATAACTATGAGGCTCACCTAGGTTTAGAACCCACTGCCTTGGGGTCCATAAGATCCCAAGGGTGCTTGTTAAAAACTCAGACTCCTGGCTGACCTTGGGCCTGGTGTGGGGCCATGGAATCTGCATTCCAACAAGCATGCTGTCCACAGGCCATACAAAGGGGACCTTTGAGGACTGGGAAAGGGCCTCTGCAGCCATCACTTTTCCAATTTAATCAAAATGTAGACAAACCTCAATAGGAAGCAGCTCTTCCTTCTTCCCAGAGGAACCAGCTAGACTCTCTGAAATCCAGTTTGCTTGGCTAGCGCCAAAGCATTAGCATAAAAGCACTGGAGAGTGAAGGAAAAGAACAGCTCTTCTGCCCAAGAGAAAACCCTCCGTGCCAAGCAGAAGGGGGGCCGTGGTGGACAGCGTGGCAGGTGGTGTTTATCTGCAATCATAGGCTATTCACCAAACTCCCAAACCGCCTCTTATATGCAAATTGTTCACCAGCAACCTCTCTTAGCCATTCGTCTTGGGAATTGATGGCAGTCACCTTCTTTTTCCCTTTCCCAAATCAAACTCCTAAAGAGTCAGCAAAGCCTGGAAGCCACACAAAGGCACCACGTCCCGTGTCACAGAACAGGACATCACCCCAGAGGTGGACCACCAGCCCCGGGACTCAAAACAAGGAGTCGGGTTTGTTTACTGAGGCAAAATCACAAAGATGTTTTCACGTTAAGTTCCAAAATAGTTCTCCCTGGACTTCCCTGGTGGCGCAGTGGTTAAGAGTCCACCTACCAATGCAGGGGACACGGGTTCAAGCCCTGGTCCGGGAAGATCCCACATGCCGCGGAGCAACTAAGCCCGTGCCCCACAGCTACTGAGCCTGCGCTCTAGAGCCCGTGAGCCACAACTACTGAGCCTGCATGCCACAACTACTGAAGCCCATGCACCTAAAGAGAAGCCATCACAATGAAAAGCCCACACACCGCAATGAAGAGTAGCCCCTGCTCACCGCAACTAGAGAAAGCCCGTGCACTGCAACCAAGACCTGATGCAGCCAAAAAATAAATAAATTAAAAAAAAGAAAAATCCAGGGTTCACGGATATTACTTGCAGTGATATCTGTAATATTTTTAAATGGAAATGATTTAATGTTCAAGGGTAAGAGAATAAAAATTGTAGACATACAGTGGGATCGTAGCAAGCTCTTAAAAAATAATGCTATAGGGATTTCCCTGGTGGTCCAGTGGTTAAGACTCCGAGCTCCCAGTGCAGGGGGCCCATGTCCCATCCATGGGACTAGATCCCGCGTGCTGCAACTAAAAGATCCTGCGTGCAGCAACTAAGACCCGGCGCAGCCTAAATAAATAAATAAATATTTTTTTTAAATGCCTTACAAATTTATTTTAAAAAAAAAATAATAATGCTATAGAACGGGAGTCGGAAAACCACACCCACATGCCAAATCGACCCGCCTCTTGCTTTCGTAAATAAAGTTTTATTTGAACACAGCCATGCTAATTGTCTATGTGTCCTCAACAATTGCTTTCATGCTATATGACAGTAGTAATTCCAACAGACCTTATGACCTGCAAAGGCTGAAATATTTACCATCTGGACCTTTATAGAAAAAGTTTACCAACCTCTGCTATAGGAGGATATTTACAAATGTTTATGGCGTATTGCTAAATGAAAACAGAAAATCAAGCTACCGCATGATACCATTTTTGTTATGCATACGTATAAGACTGAAATAAATTCAAATAACAATGGTTCTCTCTAGGTAGTGGGATTATGGGTGGTCAGATGTGTCTATAGATTTCTAATAGGCTATTTTCATGTTTTTCAGATTGTCCATACTGAATATCTATTGTTTCTATAATTAGCAAGAGGGAAGAGGAAAAAATAAGAGTAAGTGGGAGTTGTATCATACCTGGGACTCGCTTCAATGCTATTTTCCACTCTCCCCTCCCAATCTCCATCCCAACCCCCAACCCCATCCCAGTCCCCCTCCGGAGTACCTCCTTGCCCCCATCTCCATCCCAATCTTGCCTTGCTTTGCAAAATCCCCACTCAAACGAAAAAGGAGAGGATTCCTTTTATTCCACATCAGCAGTTGCACCTGCGGACATGGAGGGACAGGACGGAGAAGAAGCAGAGTTTTGTTTTGGTTTGTTTTTTTTTACTGGTTTTGTCTCTGAACTAAAAATACAAGTCTTGGAACTAACACACCATTGTAAAGCAATTATACCCCAATAAAGATGTTAAAAAAAAAAAAATACAAGTCTTGGTAACATAGGTATTCAAGGCCCTAGCCTATTCTCCAAACCAAGAATTCCTCAGCATTACCACAGGACACTGGTAAGGGTTTGTGCTGAGGCTGAAAGCCTGAGTACTACGCAGCATTGCAATATCATAAAGGGACTTTCATGTACCCATTCAACAAACTTCCCAGGCACTCACTGGTACCAAACACAGCCCTACCTCAAAAACTGCAAAGACAAGCTTGGAACTTTAAAATAGTCATAATAACTGTCTTTTTTTTTTTTTTTTTTTTGTCCACGCTGCCTAACTTGCAGGATCTTAGTTCCCCGACCAGGGGTCAAAGCCCGGTCCACTGTAGTGAAAGCACCGAGTCCTAACCATTGGACCTCCAAGGAATTCCCAATAACCTCTTAATAATAAACACTTACACTTGCACAGAACATGACAGTTGTCAAATATCTTTTACATACTTAGGTCGTTTTATTTCTCCTTAGTCAATGTATAAACAATCAGATGTTATTAAGCACCGCCTCTGTGCGTGGCCCTGTGGGAAGTGTGAAAAAACATGAGCGTAGTACAGTGGTCCTCAATCATGTTGCACATCAGAATCACCTGGGGAGCTTTAAAAAAAAATACAGATGTCAGAACCTCCAGGAGTGCAGTCTGGGAATCTGACTTTTAAAGCTCCCCCAGGGAGCTCTCCCATATGCAAAGCAATAAGGCCAAATGATTTCAATAGGTGGTTCTGGAATTTGGCTACACACTCAAATCACCTGGAGCACCTAAAAAGCCCAGTGCCCAGTCTGGCACCCAGACTGATTAAATCAGAATGCCCGTGGGTGGACTCAGGCATTAGTATTTTCTAAAGCTTCCTGGGGGACCCCAAGGTGCAGCCACGTTTGAGAACCACTGAACTGAAGGAATTCAGAGGTGATAAGAGGGCAGGCTAGAGTGGCCAAAGAATCTTTCTGCAGGAGATGGGAACCGAGCCATGGCTTCAAGAATGAGCAGAAAAGAAGAAGAAAGCAATTTGAGGGTGGAGGACAGTATAAGCAAATAATGGCTTAGGCAAAAGATTCCTGATGAGAAATAAGGCCAGGGGCATAGGGTGGGGACTAATATTGAGGGTCCAAGAATGCCAAGTAAGGGGCTTAACTTACACCTAAGAGGGAGTCATAGAAGATCTTGAGCAAGGAAGTGACATTTAAGATTTGGGGGAAGATAAAACTGGGAGTTAAGTACACAGAGATCGGCTGGGGTCAGGGGGCCCAGATAAGAGACTATGAAAGATTTTCTGAAACCATAATACCTAGCAAGGAGAAGGTACAGAGACACACACATTCTCTCATGCTGCTGGTAGGTGGATAAATTGTTACAGCCTTCTGGAAGGCAGGGCAGCCCCAGCCTTTAGGGTGCCTTTGTTTGGACTGGAACAAGATACTCCTGCCTCCAGGAAGACACAAGCACGTGCCACAGTGCATGGCTGGGCAAGCAGAGCTGAAGCTGGATTTTCAGCCCTGGCTTGTTCCCCTTGATGCTGACCCCCAGGTGCAACAAACACCCCTCACAATTCTCTGCAGCAGTTCTGCCAGAGGACAAGTTCACGAAGTTGTAAGACTGCACGTAATCCACCTCAGCTACGGATCACTAACTGTGGAGCATTTAGGGATTGTTCCTGCATCAGGGCACCAAGTTGACCATAGAGCCACATGTATGTTAGAAGTGCCCAAGAAAGCAGTGAGGGTTCTGGCAGAACTTGGACCGGGGCAGAGCACATCAGTGGCAAGCATCGCTGATCAGCTATCCAGTAGATACCCCTCTTCTGCCTTGATTCAGAACCCTGCTTTTGGGTCTTGCCTGGTGGCGCAGTGGTTAAGAATCCACCTGCCAACGCAAGGGATGTGGGTTCGAGCCCTTGTCCGGGAAGATCCCACATGCTGTGGAGCAACTAAGCCTGTGCACCACCATTACTGAGCCTGTGAGCCTAGAGCCCGTGCTCCGCACAAAGAGAAGCCACCACAATGAGAAGCCCGCACACCACAACGAAGAGTAGCCCCCGCTCGCCACAATAAAGAAAGCTCACACGCAGCAACGAAGACCCAATGCAGCCAAAGGAAAATAAAATCCCTTATTAAAAAAAAAAAAAAAGAACACAGCAATGTGCCCAGCACCAAAGATGACTCAGGATTAGTCTAAGCCATTCCTGGTTATTGCTATTGCCTTTGCCAGCAATTGGTCCAAAGGAGCATCTAACAGTTCTAGCTACCAATGATAAGAAGATCTTCCTCACCCTCCAAAGAGATTAGTGTGTAAAGTGGAAGCCCTTAGGGTGCCACCAAGACTTCCCATTCTTGTTTCCTGTTTGGAAGCCCATTGTGTGAGGATGTGATGTTGGAGCTGTAGCAGCTATCTTGCAACCATGAAGAATGTCAGAGATTCTCAGAGATCCTGAGCCAAGAAAATCTCAGAGATTCTGACTCAGTGCCCTGACCTTGCTGAACTGCTTAACTAATTCTCAGACCACTTACCTCCAGACTCCATGTTTTGTGAGATAATTAAATGCCTTTACAGTTAAGTTACAATTCTCTAGGTATTGTATTACTTGCAGCTGAACACATCTGAACATTCTGAATATTTACCAATTAAGTTGTTCAACAAAAATCTAGTGAGCTCCTATTTGATACTAGGGATTTAAAGACAGATAAGTTTCCAGCCCTCTGGGAGTTTAAATTCTAGAGGAGAAGACAGATAGTTAAAACAAATAAACCCATGTGACAAGTGCTCTAGCAGAGGTATGAATAAAATACTACAGGATGACAGAAGACAAACTGACTTGCTCTGAGAATAAGAGGATATATAGATGGAGTTTTGTTTTATTTATTTTTTTAATATGGTTATATTTTGAATTCTTGATTTTTTCCAGTTTTTTTAAATGTATTTTGAAATTTTTATTTTTGTCTGCGTTGGGTCTTCATTGCTGCTCGCAGTCTATCTCTAGTTGCGGCGAGCGGAGGCCACTCTTCATTGCAGTGCGCGGGTTTCTCATTGCAGTGGCTTCTCTTGTTGTGAGCACAGTCTCTAAGAGCACAGGCTTCAGTAGTTGTGGCTGGAAGGCTCTAGAACGCAGGCTCAGTAGTTGTGATGCACGGGCTTAGTTGCTCCGCAGTGTGTGGGATCGTCCCGGACCAGGGATCAAACCGGTGTCCCCTGCATTAGCAGGCAGATTCTTAACCACTGCACCACCAAGGAAGTCCCAGATGGAGTTCTGTTTTAGACATTAGATTTGAGGGATATCCAGGTGAAGATGTCTGTGATGCTGCAGGCAAGAGGTCTGAATTAAACATGTAAATTTGGGAGGCATCCAGCGGAAGGCTAGCAGTTGAAGTCTTAAGAGATGTTAGAATACATCTCCAATACATCAATCAGAGATGCTTTCAACAGCTTAAAAAATGAGAATAGCAGGGTCAGGCCAGGACTGATGCATTCATTGGCTTAATTATATCAAAGATCCTGGGCAGCATCTCTGTGATTGATTCTACTGGTCTTCTCCCCAGGCTCACAAGATAGATGCTGCAGCTTCAGGTACCGTATCCTCACATCTTGTTTAAAAGCATGAAAGGCTGCTTGTCGTCCCAAAATGGTCCCCTGAAATCCCTACCACCTAAACTTCTGCTCGTGCCCCACTAGCCAGGGCTATGTCGATGTGTCCACCCTTAAACAAATCACAGGCAAAGATAAATTATTTACTGTGATTTCTTGGACCAATCATGATCCATTCCCTGGCACAGAGGAAGGGTCACCTTCCCTGAACAAGAAGAAAAAGAATGATTGTTGAATGGGCGGCCCACAGTATCTGCCACTCACTGAGGAAGACAAGAGATTAGACAAAGGCCTAAGACAGAGAACTGGGAACTTGTCAACATTTTCAGGACAGAAAAGAAAGGAGATGGAGGGCTTCCCTGGTGGCGCAGTGGTTGAGAGTCCGCCTGCCGATGCAGGGGACGCGGGTTCATGCCCCGGTCCGGGAAGATCCCACATGCCGCGGAGCGGCTGGGTCCGTGAGCCACGGCCGCTGAGCCTGCGCCCCCGGAGCCTGTGCTCCGCAACAGGAGAGGCCACAACAGTGAGAGGCCCGCGTACCGCAAAAAAACAAAAAAAGGAGATGGAGAAGAAATGATCAGAAAAGCAGGAGGAGGGGAATTCCCTGGTGGTCCAGTGGTTAGGACTCTGCGCTTTCACTGCCAAGGGCAAGGGTTCGATCCCTGTGGGGGGAAACTAAGATCACAGAAGCGCATCGCGCATCACAGCCAAAAAAAAAAAAGAAAGAAAAGAAAAGCAGGAGGAGGAAGTCCCAGAAGAAAAAAGAGTTTCCAGAAGGAAGAAATGGCCAACAGCTTCAAACATTATAGGGAGGTCAAATAAATGAAAACAATCCTGGAGGCCATTCGTCCTGGTTAATAGGAGATCACTCTTGACCGTGGTAAGAGTGTTGCCAAGAACATAAAAGCATATTGAAAGGGGTGAGTGGGAAGTGAAGAAGTGAAGTGTACAGGAAAAGGGGAGGAACAAAATATGCAGCCAGAAGGAGAGGACTTGGAGAAAAAGCGGTATTGAACATAGAGTCTGCCAGAATCCTAGACTACAGCTAGACTGGATTGGAAAAGCAGGAAGACTGACCAGCTTCCTCTACTGCATACTCATCAGGGACCTTCTTGGCCAGCTTGAGAGAGAGGATGAGACAGAAGAGCCCTTCCCACTCTGGCTCCATGACTAATTTCATCTCTCATGGGGCTTGGCATAAAAGCGGGACTAATCATGCTCTCCCACCATCTGGGCAATTACGGTCTCCCATCAGCTGGTATAAAATGAGGGGTTTGTGACGCTTAATGGCAACCCTGCCCCCCATCACATCTGGGCCTTCATCTCTTGAATTAGCCAAATCAAGGGAAGTCTGGAGATGTATTGTGATTCAAGTGATGGAATAAATAACCCCGTGGCCAGGCTGCACTCCAAGTCTCCCCGCCTTCATGATGCTTAATTCGAGAAGGCTGAAGTGGCATGACTGGTTCTGCAAACACCGTACGGAGGGACACAGGGTCTGGGCAAGAGGGTTATAGTAGGAATATGCCCAGCCTGGATTCCTCCTGCGTGGAGCCTTCCCAGACCTTCCCCATCGGCTGTCTACCCTGGACCCATGAGCTAGAGCAAAGGGATGTCTCAGGTTGGGCTGGGGGAACCCCATGCTGGGCAGACACCCCCTGCTCCACATCTTAGGAAGGACCGATATGAGAATTCTGTGATCCTAGGGTCCCTGTGTGCCCCTCTATCCTGGCACCAATCACACAGCATCAGAATCCTCCGGGAGGGACTTCCCTGGTGGTGCAGTGGTTGAGAATCCACCTGCCAGTGCAGCGGACACGGGTTCGAGCCCTGGTCCGAGAAGACCCCACATGCTGCGGAGCAACTAAGCTCACAACTACTGAAGCCCATGGGCCTAGAGCCCATGCTCTGCAACAAGAGAAGCCACCACAATGAGAAGCCTGCGCACCGCAACAAAGAGTAGCCCCCACTCACCCACAACTAGGGAAAGCCCATGCGCAGCAACAAAGACCCAATGCAGCCAAAAAAAAAAAAAAAAAAACAATCCTCCGAGATTTCCTCTGGCCCATAGACGACTGCTTGAGGGCAAGGACCAGATCTGCCTGTTCACACCACTCTATGCCCAGTGCCCAGAATAGGGATTGGCATAGAGCAGTACTCAAGAAGCGTTGGCCATGTGCGCAAACAAACGAATAAATGAAAGAAAGAGAGGCTGCCGAGAATATATTCTGACCACAAAACACTCCTCAAAGGGCATTTCTTCAGGAATTACCACATGTTCACAGGGACTCCTCTTCTGGTCCCCTTTCGATTATGAAGCACCTTCCCATCTGGTATATCATGATATTCTCAATCACCTTGATAGGTCGGGAAAGAAGAGGAAATGATCAAATGAAATTCCAAAACAGATTCAGTAGGGCTCTTGTTGCCTCTGTCAGGGATGCAATTAGGGCAGAGAATCCCCTTCCCATTTGTGATTAATTAATTCTACAGCAGGGATTATGTTTCCCATTTTACAGATTCAAACAAACAAACAAACAAAAACAAAACAGCTCAAAGAAACAAAGTACCTACTTCTGTTCACTTGGCAAGTAGACAGTACAGCCAGAACTGGAACCCAAGCCAGACGCAACCCTCTTTCCACTCTACCACCTTGGCCCTCTGCACCCCTTGCCTCCTTCCACCACTGTATTTCCAATTAGCAAGGGTAGCTTCTCCTCTGAAAGGACTGTACATCCCAAGGAGAAGCAAAGCTTCTGGGTAGAGAGTTTGAACACATCTCCAGGCCAACCAAATGCTTTGCCTGGATTTCTTTACTCCCAGCCTGGAAGAGCCCCAGCCCCAACCTGCCAGGCGTTCAGAATAGAGCCTGTACATAGCCTTAGGCTTCCAGACGTCCTGTTGGCCCATCCTCCCAGGAGACACTTTGTCTTGCGGCGGTGGAATCAATTCAAGCCTCACTGAAGAGCTAGAGCAATGGACCCAGGAGCCAAGCCTCTCAGGGCAGAGAGAGCTACAGGAGAGGCAGAGCCCCTGGAGAGGCCTTGGAAGTTGCTTCTCTGCTCTATTTCCCTTTTTAATTTCATCTATCCAGTTTAATGTTTTTTCCAGATTTTTTTTCTTATAAAAATAAGTCTTAACCATTGTGGAACATTCGGAAGAATACAGGTAAGCATAATTTTTTTTTAAATTTTAAGAAGCAGCAATTCCCATAAACTAGCCCACAGGGAAAAGCACTATTAACATTTTAATATATTTCCTTCCAGTCTTTTTCCTATGCACTTGTTACCTGGTTGACAGTGTGTTCTACGTACAGTTTTGTGTCCTTCTTCTTTTGCTAAAATGGAACAGCTTTGTTGATTTTTATTACAATAAAAGCAGCTCATCCTAGGCCTACATATACCTGGATAAACTTAGGAATGTCAGACAATGCAAAAACTATCAGATATTTGCGAAAACGATCAGATATTTATGTTCTCCTACTGTATTTTAGACGCTTGGGGTACAAAGTCAAGCCAAGTCTCTCCTTCCAATCGAGGGAGAAGAACAACAAATAGATAAGCAAGTAAATAAACAAGATAACTGCAGATTGTGGTAAGGGCTTTCAAGGATAACAATACGTAATAATAATATGGCAGAGAATAATGAAGGAAGGGGCAAGTAGGTAGGGGGGTGGGAAGGCCTCTTGAAGTAGCTGACATTTGAGCTGGAACAAACTGGGATGTTTTTCCAATAGCCAATGAAGACCCGTTGGATGCTGTTTCCACGGAGAGCCTGGTACCACCCACAATGTACCAGGGCTCAGGCTCAAGACAGGGACTCATCTAACACTCAACACGTAGTTATGGAGCTTCGGCTATGGGCTGGGCACTGGAGAGACAGTGAAGGACAAAGCAGATGTGGTTCCTTTCCTCATGGAACCTATTTCCCAGTGGAGAGACAGACAGTAAACAAACGCTCCAATACATAAATACACATTTGTTAAGGGCTATATGGTAGAAGCAAGGGAGAAGAGGAGGGATCTACGTTAAATTGGGTGATCAGAAGAGGATTCTCTAAGAGAGTGATGTTTAATAAAGAGTTGAAAGATAGAAAAGAGCCAGCAGGAGACAGCAGCAGTGGGGAGCATTCAGGTAGAGAGAGGGAGCACATGTGCAAAGTCTCAGAGCAAGAAAGCACCAGAAGTGTCCAGGGAACAAAAGTGAATCCTGTTTGGTTAGATGCCCGCCGTTCAGAGGGAGGGTGATCCTAAATGAGGCTGACAAGGTAGACAGGAGCTAGAAATGCGCAATGGGCAAAGTGATGGGAAGCCAAGGGAGAGTTTTAAGCAGGGGAATAACAGGCTCTGGTTTATATATATGCTTAATCGCTTTGGCTGCTATGTGAAAAGTGGATTATAGGTTGTAAAAGTGAAAGCTGTAAGAAAGAACTGCGACTTGGATCTGGGAGAGAGGTGGAGACAGCAGAAAGAAAGTTAAGACATTGGATTAATAGGATTTGGTGTCAAAATAGAGGTTTTTGGCTCGGGCACCTACACAGATGAACATGTCACTTAGAGATGGGGAACCCTGAGCTCCCCGGGAGCTGGAATTGGCGCAGTAGATGGTAGGGGGTGTATTAAGAAGACTGAAGCCCCTCCAGGCGCCAGAAGACCACAACGTCACCTTTTTTCTTTTTTCTTTTTTTTTTTTTTTTTTGCAGAACGTGGACCTCTCACTGTTGTGGCTTCTCCCGTTGCAGAGCACAGGCTCCAGACGTGCAGACTCAGCGGCCATGGCTCACAGGCCCAGCCGCTCCATGGCATGTGGGATCTTCCCGGACCGGGGCACGAACCCGTGTCCCCTGCATCGGCAGGCGGACTCTCAACCACTGCGCCACCAGGGAAGCCCACCTTTTTCCTTTTTAATATTTATTTATTTAATTTATTTGGCCGCACCGGGTCTTAGTTGTGGCAGACGGGCTCCCTAGTTGTGGCACGCGAACTCTCAGTTTCAGCATGCATGTGGGATCTAGTTCCCTGACCAGGGATCGAACCCTGGGCCCCCTGCATTGGGAGCGCAGGGTCTTAACTACTGCGCCACCAGGGAACTCCCGCACAATGTCACCTTGATAGTTAATAATAGCTACTAGGGATACTTCAAAGTTCAGCTTTGATCTCAATATATGACCAAAATTTCTGCTTTGACCTCATCCTTTGGAAGACTGAGTTGTGAAATGTGTCCTTCAATGACATTTCTGAACTTGTACATGATGGGTGATCGTGTGGCCAAATATTTTGCCATCATATCTTATATCTTTTTTTTTTTTTTTTTTTTTTTTTTTTTTTTTTTTGCGTTACGCGGGCCTCTCACTGTTGTGGCCTCTCCCGTTGCGGAGCACAGGCTCCGGACGCGCAGGCTCAGCGGCCATGGCTCACGGGCCCAGCCGCTCCGCGGCATGTGGGATCTTCCCGGACCGGGGCACGAACCTGTGTCCCCTGCATCGGCAGGCGGACTCTCAACCACTGCGCCACCAGGGAAGCCCCATATCTTATATCTTGCCGGTATAACATCATAACATCAGTTATACAAACAGGGCCTGTCATTCAGGTTTTGTTTTGTTTTGTTTTTTGTTTTGGGGTTGTTTTTTTTTTTTTTTTGGCTATACTGCACAGCATGCAGGATCTTAGTTCCCTGACCAGGGAGCAAACCCTCTGCCCCCTGCCGTGGAAGCACAGGGTCTTAACCACTGGACCACCAGGGAAGTCCCTCAAGTTATCGATATGCTATTTCCATAGAGGTAAGCATTCCCAATGTACCTTGGAGTGAAAATCTCCTTGTATGCTCTATGTGTTGAAATTATTGTCTCAAGGTTAAATTTTTCTAATAATTAATGATGAATGTGAAAACTGGCGGTTCTATGTACAAAAACAGTGTTCAACTTTCAAATGGTGATATAAAGAAATAGGTGGATGACTATGTAAATAACAGGAGAGTGTGTTGGCTAGATCAGTGCTTCTCAAACTTAGGGACTATCAGAATCTGGAGAGCTGAGGAGAAGGGGGGCTCATCCTCCAGATATTCTGATTAGATAGGTCTCTGGACCAGCCCAAGAAGTTGCCTTTAGAGCAAGCTCCAAGGTAATAATGATGCTGCTGGTCTTAGCACCTACACTAAGTAGCACTGAGTGAGAAAACGTTGCAGGAAACATTACAGTCTTTTGGAACTGTGAAACAATTATGAAAATATAAATGATAATATAAAGCAAAATGATAGATATTATATCATAAATCTAGTCTTTGTTGAATTATTTGGTGAACTAATGTTTATAACCTTAATGCAAATAAAGTTTAGAACTGTAATTCTTATTTAACGACATTTAGTCTATGAGTCTTTCAAGAAAATACTCTAAGAACTTTCTTATCTTGTGAAGATGCATTAAAAGCAGAATGTCAATATGTAAATGAACTATTTTCTACCATTAAATATATATTTGAATGTAAAAAAAAAAGCTGAATGTCAACTTTGCTGCCTCAAAATTTCATAAGGAGAAAACATACAACAACCGTGACATGTCACATTCAATCCAGTCATAATAATGAAAATACAGATAAGAAGAAACTGTTAGAGAACAGTGACGTATCCAAAAAATGTTTTGCCCCTCCACCTACCCCAGATGAAAGTAAGCTGTTATTTAATATTCCCAGATGTGCCATGTAGTGACTGCAGGAACAATTCAACTGCTGAACATGCTGAGAAAGTAGTATTTCTGCAGTATGACAAACTTTAGAAATTTGGCTACTACATTTTTTTTTTAAATCAAAGATGGCAGCTCAAAGTACCGTTCAGTCAGAATAACAACTCTTTTTTTTTAAATTTATTTATTTATTTTTGGCTGTGTTGGGTCTTCATTGCTGCACGCGGGCTTTCTCTAGTTGCGGCGAGCGGGGGTTACTCTTCGTTGTGGTGCACGGCTTCTTACTGTGGTGGCTTCCCTTGTTGTGGGGCATGGCCTCTAGACACACGGGCTTCAGTAGTTCAGCACGCAGGCTCAGTAGTTGTGGTTCGCGGGCTCTAGAGCACAAGCTCAGTAGTTGTGGTGCACGGGCTTAGTTGCTCCGCGGCATGTGGGATCTTCCCAGACCAGGGCTCGAACCCGTGTCCCCTACATCGGCAAGCAGATTCTCAACCACTGCGCCACCAGGGAAGCCCTGCTACTACGTTTTTAAAAGAACAAAATTGCAACAGTAACTAAATCTTTAACAAAATTTAAGATTTATTCTTGTTCCCAAGAATTTCATTCTATGGTAATGTGTATCTTCACCCTCAGCCAAACATTGATTGACATTTGTCCAAAACGTCCATTTGGTGGGATGTGCGGATGCGAACTATTATATACAGAATGGATAAACAACAAGGTCTTACTGTATGGCCAAGGGAACTATATTCAATATCCTGTGATAAACCATAATGGAAAAGAATAAGAAAAAGAATGT
Organism: Globicephala melas; assembly: GCF_963455315.2. Lineage (NCBI taxonomy): Eukaryota > Metazoa > Chordata > Mammalia > Artiodactyla > Delphinidae > Globicephala > Globicephala melas. The sequence goes on from NC_083333.1 coordinate 39,504,366, forward strand.
ATATACATGTATAACTGAATCACTTGGCTATATAGCAGAAATTAACACAACATTGTACATCAACTATACTTCAATAAAAAATTTTCTAAAAATGTCCATTCAGTGTGCCTCCAATTCACCGATTATTGGGCACCGATTGCATGCCAGCCCCTGGGCTGGGTGTTAGCTCAGTTAATCCTCGCTAGCGTGTGAGGTAAGCTTCCTATTTTCAATTTATAAGTGAGGAATCCATGGCTCACAACAATTAGTCCAAGTTCCCCAGCAAAGGTAAGTGGTGGAGTCAGACGCCAAGAGCAGGTCCTACTGGTACCTTAATCTACATTCCTAGCCTCTAGGCAGGTTTCTGCAAAGAGTCTGCTTCCCAGCTGTGCCCAGATCCACCACAGCAACAGCCAAGGTTGTGGCGGCAGTAATCAGAGCCTGTAGAGGACTAGCAGTGGCTTCCTGTCACCTGAAGGGAAAAGGAAAAGAAACGTGCATGGTGGCTGACCCTGAATCTGAAGTGAGGATTCTGCTCCTTGAAGAGGACGCAACCAGAGATGACAAACGGTTTCTGAGTTCAGGTGAGGAGGCCTCTATTGTGTCCTGGCCCTGGTGTGTGAGCAAGGGGCTGGGAGTCACTGTACCCTCACATCTGTAGAATGGGGGTGGCTGCCTGTGTCAGGGGGTCATGATGAGGATCATATGAGAAAAAGTGAGATTCTGAAGTTCTTTGCGTACTCACGCTGGGGGTGGAGGTGGAGAGATGAAAGACAGTGGGGAATACAGCACTTTTATTTCTTCCTAAACTGGGGTGATATTAGATCATCATGGGAACAACAACAATGAAAAAAAATCAGCTGATGTCCCCAGGGAAAAGCGCTCAAGGACTTTGGACCCAAACGGATCTGAGTTTGAATCCTGGCTGTGCTGCTTTTTGCTCTGAGAATGTGGGTCACGAAGCCCCAGTTTACCCAGTCGTAAAATGCTAACAACACTTATGTCCAATGGTATGCCAGGAAATGTTTAACAGCCAGCTCTCCAGAAGAAAAGAAGAGCCCTGCCTTGTGGTGTTTGCTAATTTCCATGGTGTAAACAGTCCCACAATGACAGCTTCCAAGTTATCAACATGATGTCAACCAGTTCACAAAATTCTTGAAAACTGGCTCTCAGAAGCCAAGCCGGTATGAGCTGGCTCCAGCACGTCACAGCTGCTGCTCAGGGCACCTGTAGGGTTCAAATGAGAGCAAGAATGTAAGTGCCTGACATGAGGGGGAGCGGGGAGAGGCCATTGAAGAGTGACAAGATTTGAGCAGCTCTGTTCCCTGGATGTCGTGTAACCCCACCTGACTTTGGGCAAAGACAGCCTGCTATGAATGCAGGGCCCCTGGGAAGCCCCATCACCTCTCTAAATTACTAGTGCTATCCTCCTCATACCCTAAGGCCGTCATTTCCAAGGGCCACAAGCTGTGAGTGGAGACGCTGTTTTATCTCCTTTCACATCAAATGGACCTGAGGCCAAGCTTTTTGACCACCCTTCTACCAGTCAGTGAAGAAACCACCTTTAAGCCACTAACCCTGGGGAACTCCCTGGAGGTCCAGAGGTTAGGACTCAGCGCTTTAGCTGCTGTGGCCCCAGTTCAATCCCTGGTGGTCAGGGAACTAAGATCCCACAAGCCACGCGGCGCAGCCAAAAAAAAAAAAAAACACTAACCCTGATCCCTTTGTGGGAAAACTCCCCCACTCCCCTAGCCACCAAGTAGGAGAAAGCTTTAAACCAGCTGTGGAAAGAGGGGAGAGAAGAAAGAGGAGAAAGGTACTAAAATCTATATGTCAGGCTTTGTGCTGCGCGCCACCCATGCGATATTACTTCAATTTCTACGATATCTCCATTTTACAGATAAAACTGAGAGGTGGAGAGATAAAATAAATTTTCTAAAGTCACGCAGTAGGTAAGTAGCAGATCTGGAATTGACCCCAAGGCCGTACTCTCTTTTCTACACCCACATCCTACTGGGCTATTGGAAAACAAAAGAGGGAGGACGAGAGGGAGGAAAAAATTATTTCACAATGGATATTGTCCCAATTTTTCAATCCTTTATAATATCTCTTTTGGGAGTGCTTCTGGGTAGGATAGAATAGTTCACAACAAGCCAATACTTCCTTTTCAGCCAGATAAATTGCAGAACTAATATTTATAAAAGCTTTAGATTCAGACAAAACTATAATTCAAAAAGATACATGCACCCCTATGTTCATAGCAGCACCCTTCACAATAGCCAAGACATGGAAACAACCTAAATGTCCATCGATTGATGAATGGATAAAGAACATGTGGTACATATATACAATGGAATACTACTCAGCCTTAACAAAGAACGAAATAATGCCATTTGCAGCAACATGGATGAACCTAGAGATTACCATACTAAGTGAAGTAAGTCAGAAAGAGAAAGACAAATACCTTACGATATCACTTGTATGTGGAATCTAAAATATGACACAAACCAACCTATCTACGGAACAGAAACAGACTCACAGACACAGAGAACAGACTTCTGGTTGCCAAAGGGAAGCGGGGTAGGGGAGGGATGGACTGGGAGTTTGGGGTTAGTAGATGCAAAGTATTACATATAGAATAGATAAACAACAAGGTCCTACTGTGTAGCACAGGGAACTATATTCAATAACCTGAGATAAACCATAAAAGAAAAGAATATAAAAAAGAATGTATGTGTGTGTGTGTGTGTGTGTGTGTGTGTGTGTGTGTATAAAACTGAATCACTTTGCTGTACAGCAGAAATTAACACAACTTTGTAAATCAACTATACTTCAAAACAACAACAACAAAAAAGCATTAGAGAACTGCAGAAGTCCTCTAGAGACTAATGTTCTGGGGGCTGGGGGGACCCTTCAGAAATGACTGGAGATCTGTAGCTCCTTTTCCCCTGGGAGCATTTTCGAATTCTGGGCAGGACGAGAGACTGACAATCTGGATTATTCCTAAACAGAGGGTTTTGCTGCTGAGCAGAAAAGCCATTAGAGCTTCCAACAGTCACATGGGAACTAGAAAACCAAAATGCGAGACTTGAGGGACCTCTAATATGCAGCCAGCTTCCCCTCTAAACACATGCTGAATTCCAAAACTATGCAGGGAGGAAAGCTAAAGAGAGACACTGACAAACCTCTGCAAAACAGAGCGACAATTCTTACCTTTGTCTCGGTGTTGAGGACACAATCTGCCAGCCCCTCAGCTGGAAGCTGAGGAGGGTCCACATCCCAAGAACTGTGCAAACCCGAGGTAGGCTGAATCTCACCAAATCTGTAACACAGCCTTGCCCCAGCTGAGATCCCCATTGGATTAATGGGATCGGCCACACTTTGTGTCTTGCAGAGCCTAGAATGAACTCTCTCTGGTGGAAAGCAACCATTTTGTGGAGGCTCGACAGTGTTTATATACAAAATTTCTAACATGCAATCAAAAATTACTATGTATGTGAAGAGATAGGAATATATGACTAATAATCAAATGAAAAAAATACACAATAGGAGATCCACAGGTGATATAGACATTGGAGTTAGAAGACAGGGACTTTTTTTTTTTTTGCGGTACGCGGGCCTCTCACTGTTGTGGCCTCTCCCGTTGCGGAGCACAGGCTCCGGACGCGCAGGCTCAGCGGCCATGGCTCACGGGCCCAGCCGCTCCGCGGCATGTGGGTTCTTCCCGGACCGGGGCACGAACCCGCGTCCCCTGCATCGGCAGGCGGACTCTCAACCACTGCGCCACCAGGGAAGCCCAAGATAGGGACTTTTAAATAATTATTCTTAAGGTGTTCAGAAAATAGAAGATGTACAAAATAGATGAAAAATGGAGAATTTCAACAGGGAAAAGAAATTTTAAAAATCAAGTAGTTATCTGTTAACAAAAAAAAAAATCAAATGGACACTGAAAATAAGAAACCGATGGATGGGTTTACTAGCTATAACAGAGACAGGGTAAATGCACTGAAATATGAGTCAATATCTCTTTTGGGAGGGACAAGGTAATTGAAGAATATCCCTAAATATCTCCCTACCTCTCCTCCCAAGCCCCAAACCCTCATTCCCCTCCCTACCTTATAATTTAGGTGATTATTTTTCTAGAAGTAGCTGCAATGGCTATTGTTGTTGCTGTTGTTATTTTTTAAATATTTATTTATTTATTTGGTTGCACCAGGTCAGTTGAAGAAGGTGGGCTCCTTAGTTGTGGCATGCGAACTCTTAGTTGCGGCATGCGAACTTATAGTTGCAGCATGCATGTGGGATCTAGTTCCCCAACCAGGGATCGAACCGGAGCCCTCTGCATTGGGAGCTTGGAGTCTTATCCAGTGCACCACCAGGGAAGTCTGCTGTTGTTATTTTTATTTTGAAATAATTTTAGATTTACAAAAGAGTTGTAAAGATAGTAGAAAGAGTCCCAGGGCTTCCCTGGTGACGCAGTGGTTAAGAATCCGCCTGCCAATGCAGGGGACACGTGTTCGAGCCCTGGTCTGGGAAGATACCACATGCCACGGAGCAACTAAGCCCAAGCGCCACGACTGCTGAGTCTGCTCTCTAGAGCCCGCAAGCCACAACTACTGAGGCCACAAGCCACAACTATGGCAGCCCGCGCACTTAGATCCCATGCTCCGCAGCAGGAGAAGCCACCGATGAGAGGCCCTCACACCACAATGAGGAGTGGCCCCCGCTCACCACAACTAGAGAAAGCCCTGCTAGCAGCAACAAAGACCCAACGTAGCCAAAAATAAATAAATAAATTTATTAGAAAAAAAAAAGAGTCCCTGTAAATCTTCACCCAGTTTCCTCTAGGATATACATATTTTTAGCAAATATCGAACCCTTGGGCAAGTAAAATGATTCTGGGTTTTTATTTCCTCATATATAAAATTAAAAGGTTAGACCATATTCTTTAAGATCTCTTCCAACTCTAACATTCTATGAGTCTAGATCTAAGATATAGTTTAAATTCTGCCTAGTGGCCACTAACAGATGATGAAGATGATTAATATTTTATATGTATAAGCTATTATTACTATGTGCCTATCACTCTCCATACATTATCCATCATTTAATCCTCCCAAAACTGAACCTATTGGGACTTTGTGGTAGTCCAGCGGTTAAGACTCTGTGCTGCCAAAGCAGGGGGCCCAGGTTCGATCCCTGGTTGGGGAGCTAGAACCCGCATGCCTGCTGCAACTAGGAGCCCACATGCAGCAACTAAAAGATCCTTCATGCTGCAGCTAAAGATCCCACGTGCCACAACTAAGACCTGGCACAGCCAAATAAATAAGTAAATAAAATACTTTAAAAAAAAAAAAACACTGAACCTATGGGGTAGTTTCTATTACGATGTTCATTTAAGAGATGGAGAAACTATTCTCACAAAAGCTATGAATTGGTGAAAGTCCTACAGCTCTCTATGCTGCAGAAAAGGAACTGGATTAACTCAATCAATCCACCTTTAATGAGTACTTACCTGGAGAGGGTGAGAGGAGAGATTAAAGAGAGGAAACAGGAGGAACTGAGGTAGTCACGGTACAAGAGAAATGGCCCTAGGTTTAGAGTAAGCAGCCCCATTTTAAGCTCCAGCTCTACCATGTTTTGGCTTTGTGACTTCAGGCAATTCACTTAAGTGCTCTAAACTTCAGTTTCTACAACCAAATAGGGGAAATTCTATCATAATAGCTGCTATGGACTGAATGTGTCTCCCCCACCCCAACCTACCACCACCACCACCCCACCCAAAATTCATATGTTGGAACTCTAATCCCTAGTGTGATGGTATTTGGAGGTGGGGCCTTTGGGAGGTAAGTAGGGTTAATTAGGTCATGAGCGTGGGGCCCCATGATGGGATTAATGCCCTTATGAAAAGGAAGAGTCGCGAGATCTCTCCCTTGGCCCTGTGAGGATGCAGCAAGAAGCCATCTCTTTGCAAACCAGGAACAGGAGTGTCAGGAGGAATCAAGTCAGCCACAGCACCTTGACCTTGAACTTGCCAGACTTCAGATCTGTGAAGAATAAATTCGTGTCTAAGCCACCCAGTCTATGGTATTATTTTTATAGTAGCCCAAACTGACTACAATAGCTAACACATACAGTACATACTGTGTGCCTGGCTTGCTCCAAGCTTCTTCATTCATTGCACAAATATTTTTTGGCCAACTCCTCTGTGTCACGCACTGTTCTCAATGCTCCAGGCACTCAGCGAACAAAACGAAGATTCCCTCCTTTCTATAGCTTATGGTTTAATTTGGAGAGACAGATGATAAACAGGTAAACCATTAGTCCTTACAAAAACTGTACAGAGTAGGTACTATTATTAGCCTCTTTTTTTTTTTTTTTTTTTTGCGGTACGCGGGCCTCTCACTGTTGTGGCCTCTCCCATTGCGGAGCACAGGCTCCGGGCGCGCAGGCTCAGCGGCCATGGCTCACGGGCCCAGCCGCTCCGCGGCATATGGGATCTTCCCAGACCAGGGCACGAACCCATGTCCTCTGCATCGGCAGGCGGACTCTCAACCACTGCGCCACCAGGGAAGCCCTAGCCTCTTTTTTTTAAATGAGGAAACTGAGGCATAGCGAGGTGAAGGGATTTGCTCAGTCCCACAGCTGGGAAGCAACAGAGACTAATTCAAATGCAGGCTGTCTGGCTCCAGAGGCCACACCCTCCACCTCTGCGTTGTTCTGCCTCTCCAGTAACGGCCTCACAAGGTCCTTGTGAGAATCTAAGCCAAGAAATGCATTAAAGCTCTTTGTAAACTGTAAAGCACTGTACACACGCTGGAGCTGATGGTGTGGTTGGCCAGGGTCTGCTAAGGCAATGACCGTGGTGGGAAAGTAACCTCCAGTCTCCTGCTCACCACGAGGCCCCTTCAAGCTCTGGAATTCTCCGGGATGCTCCCGAGGTGAGTGGTGAGGGGCTGGGGGACGTGCAAAATAGTGAATTCGACTCCCTTCATGGCGGCTCAGATGACCCACAGGGACACAGCCTGGGAACTACCTTGCTCTTCACCCATGTTTTTATTTGGGGTCATCATCCTGTAGAAAGAGAAGTCCTGTAGGCAGGGTGATTAAGGCTGGGGAGTCATGCACCCTGCCAGCCTCCTCCACGTACCAGCATCCATCAGCCTAGGGAAAGACGGGAGAGCATATGACCGCCTGCACCTGGGAGTGAGGGCTGGGGGCTATGGAAGCTAGGACTTCCCTTTAGACGGGGCAGACGGCTGCTGCTTGATGAAGGCTTGCTATAGTCACTCAACAGACACACGCGCGCGCGCACACACACACACACACACACACGAAACAGGCTTCTGCCTCAGGTGCTTGTCAGACCTTCCTTAGAAGAGGACCCTCAATAGCAACTGGCTGGCTGAATGAGTGCATAAGCGGAAGGACAAATAACCGATCATATTTGCAAAACATTTTACAGCTTACAAACCCTTGTCACGTACCCCAGTTCATGTAATCCTCCCCAAAGAATGATGAGGTGGGTGTCACCGGAATCCTAATTATATAAATGAGAAAACTGACTCTCAGAGAGTTAATGTCAACTTTTCAAGGTCTCACAACTGATTAAGGGCATTTACTGAATACATGAATGAATGAATGAATGAGTTGGGGAGCCAGGATCTGAAACCATGTTGTTGTCTCGAAACTCAGTTACTCTCTCTACCATATATGATGCTACTCTCCTCGTGAAGAATTAAACAGAGTCTCCTCTGAGGAAGGGAAGTTGGAAGCAGTAGTAAGAACAAGTCAGTGCAGGCATGTCACCTTCTTAGCCGATGCCTTGGAGGGCAATCACGGAGAGAGTGATCTGCCCTCCAAGCTCAGTAAGCTCTAGCTCTGGCAGCCATCCCAGACCACACTGGCTTCTGTGTTATATCTACTTACAGACTCACCCCCTTGGACTGTGAGCAGCAAGCCTTGTTCATCTCTGTGTCCCCAAGCATCTGGCATCACCCAGGTAATGACTGAATGAATGAGGTATGCGGAAGATCCTCTTTTCCTTTCTAGATCTGTTTGTTTGTTTGGCCGCACCACGCAGCATGCAGGATTTTAGTTCTCACGCCCCCTGCAGTGGAAGCGCGGTGTCTTAACCACTGGACCACCTGGGAAGTCCTGAGTCCACCGATATCTAGGAGGCTTAAATATCAACAGGGCAATCTCAACTTTCAGAGAACAAAAGAGGACAAGTACATCCCAGCTGCTCTACCCCAGACGGCCCCAAAGAGCTAAATTTTCTTTCTCCCTCAAAAGGGCGCACATAGCACACTTCCACCCACGCCTTGGCTCTCCCACAACGCCCCCCCCCCTTTTCCACCTCCCTGCAGACTGCCGGCTGCCGCCACCCTCCCACCCAACCCTCTGCTATCAGAGCTCTGAACACCCAAAAAGGAAAAATGATTTGTGCTGAGTGAAGACAGAGCCAGGGAGGAAGGGAAGGGCTGTTCTCTGCCAGCTGACGTTCTGCAGACCGAGCTGCCTGCATCTGTGCCAAGGGTGTGGCCACTGGCAAAATCTGCGTGAGACGGGGGAGGGGAGAGAGAGAAATGTACTGATTCCTACAGCACATCCGGAGCCCTATCTTAAACTGTCCCGAATTGGCCTCCCCAGGAGGGAGGATGAGATCAAAGTCTCACCCACGATGAAGGACAAGAGGTCATACATTCATTCGACAAACATTTACTGGGCATACTACGTGCCAAGTAGCACCCTCAGTACAGGAACGCAGTTGTGAAAGACAGCATACCTGTCCTGGGAAATGTTGCACTGGAGTGGGAGAGACAGACAAGTGAACAGGCAACAGCGCTACAGTGCAATCAGAGGAAAGGAAGAGACAAGCACAGGACACAATAAGAGGTCAGAGGAGGGGCACCTCACCCGGACTCAGGAGTGAAGAGGTAGTCAGAGAGTCGGCCTGGAGGAGGTCACACCCAACACCCTGAGTTGAGAAGAATGAGGAGGAATTAGATCAGTGAACATGGAAGGAGAGGCATTCCTAGGCAGCGGGAACAGCCTGTGCAAAGGCCTGGGGCTGACACAGAGAGAACCCTGCTGGCACGGGCCATGATCTGGTACAGCTGAGTGAGGAGAGAAGCAGAGGAGTGGTCAAAGTAGGAAAGCCTTTGTCACAGATGCTAAGGACTTGGGATGTTGTTTTTAAAGACAGCTGGGCTTTCATCAGAAGGTTTAAGAGGAGGAGGTGACTGATCAGATTTGCATTTTAGAAAAATGAGTCTAGTAACCAAGTGGGGAAGAGGTTCCCAGGGTGCAAGATGGCAAAGTAAGAGACCACTAAGGAAGCTACGGTCATAGTCCAGTGAGAAATGGTGAGGACCCGTGCAGTAGAAACTAACACAACAGGGACTCCCCTGGAGGCTCCGTGATTAAGAATCCCCCTGCCAATGCAGGGGACACAGGTTAGATCCCTCGTCCAGGAAGATCCCACATGCCGCGGAGCAGCTAAGCCCGTGTGCTACACCTACTGAAGCCCACATGTCTAGAGCCCATGCTCGGCAATAAGAGAAGCACCGCAACGAGAAGCCCGCGCACCGCAACGAAGAGTAGCCCCCGCTCGCCGCAACTAGAGAAAGCCCGCGCGCAGCAACGAAGACCCAACGCAGCCAAAAAGTAATTAATTATTTAATTATTTTAAAAGACCAACCTTTAAAAAAAAACTAACACATTGTAAAGCAACTATACTCCAATAAAAATTAATCAAAATAAAATGTAAAAAAAACACCCAAATATCTATGTCTTAATTTTTCTATTTCCTACTCATTTAGTAAAGTAAGTCATGGAATTGAAAGAAAAAAAAAAAACGGTGAGGACCTGAATTTAGGGCAGTTCTGAGGGGAGGAAGAAGAAGACACAGATCTGAGAGGTATTTAGGAAGTAGACTTATTGGACGTGGTGACCAGCATGGGGAGATGAGGGTGGGGGAAGGGAGAAGAGGATGAGGCCCAGGTCCTGACTTGGGTGTTCAGTGAATCAGATGAGGAGACCTTGGACAGAGATGGGGAATCTGGACGGAGGAGAAAGTTTGGACTGGAAACAGACGAGTTCAACACAGAGTCTCTTGAGTTTAACACGATGTCTCCTGCAGACATCTGGGGGGGATATTCACCATCGGGGTGGAGGTAAGGTGTGGGGCTAGAGATGAACCCTTGGGAGGCAGCGTAGCTGCTGTGGTTAAAACCATGTGTGTGGATGTGATCGCTGAGAAGAATTTGCACATCTGAGAATGTGTAGACTTTGTCTTCCTGTCCCCAGGCAAAACGGGCAGAGATAACGTAAATGAAACTGCTTGGCCTGACACGTGGGTCAGAACAGAGGCTCAGTAAATCGCAGCTGAATGAATAGAAGGTCAATAATCAGGAATAATCATTTAGTCTAATGTTCTGCTTCCAAACACGATCAACATCATCCCCCTCTTTCTTTCAAAACTTTCTATCCTATTGTCTCTCTCTTTTTTTAATCCTATTGTCTCGGGATCCTGAGAATTGGGAAGTTCTTCTAATGTGCACCTCACACACATTCCTCCTTTCAGATTCCAGCCCTTGAGTCCTGATCATCTTGCTAGCTATATTCACCAGCTGCTCACCCTCTTTCCCTGCCTCCTACACGCTCCCCTTGCTGTTATTTTTAAACTGTTTTATTTTCAGACAGTATTCGTCACAGCCATCGGCTGCCTATTGGAGGTATGTTCATCGAATATTGTATTTGTGTAGTTAAATCATAACTTTCCATAGAGGAAAGCAATGACAGAAATAATCCAAAAATGATCAATTTTAAATGACTTCTAATTGGGTTGGGAAGCTGCTTCAGTCCTTGCATCTGAATATGGGTTGGTTAGATAATGCAAAAGTCAAATTCAAGCAAAATGGCCATATTAGGGAAATTGATACAAGAGGAACTTGCCTAGAAACTGACCAATTGTTCCATCCCAAGGCCTTCAACGTGGCACCCAGCCTTCTATCTACCCACCTTTCTATCCACCCATCCGTTCCATCTATCCATCTTCCCATCCATCTGTCCTCCAAATCTATCTGTCTGTCCACCCATCCATCTATCTATCTAAAAACATCTTTAGAATGCCTGCTGTATTCCAGACACTGCACTAGGTGCTGAGGGATATGAAAATAAATGAGACTGGAACCAAGAATCTTCCAATCCAAATGTGGGAAAAGACCCAAGATTAAAAATAACTCAATCTTAGAAATGTTCTAAAAGAAGAATTAGAAGACATAACTCTTTCTAGAGGAATCAGGGAAGGCTTCCTAGGAAAGGGTCTTGAAGGAGGAGAAAAATTTGGAGGTGCACAGTTTTACCTCTCGCAGGGATACAGGGCAGAGGGGCAAGACTTACACCCCAATATATAGGCTACACCTGGGCATGGGGAATCGAACCACAGGACTTCAAACCATGTCACTTCTCTTGACCCCAGTATATTTATCATTATATCAAAAGGGTTGTAATGTGGTTTTCTAGCTATGCTCCACTGAATGTAGAGCAACAAGCTGTCTCAGTTTGCCCCAGTTTGAGAGATTTCTTGGGATCTGGGACTCTTGATGCTAAAACAGGACAGATCCAGGATGAGTTGGTCACCCTAATTGAAGGGTGACCCTTACAGATACCATAGGGAGGTCACAGAGGCAGGAAGTAGGGAAAGCAGGACTCAGGGCAGCGGACAGTCCAGGGGGCTCAGAGCCCCCACTGTCACTCTCACTGTATCAGTCACAACTTTTTTGCACATTGAGTTTCTCTGTTAGATTTTGTTGGAAGAAACATTGCAACTACTTTTTAAAACGGCTTGAAAACCATTGGACTAAATGGTCTCTAGTGTCCCTACAGTCTTTTGAAATTAAAATTCCGTTATCTATATGGGAGTTCCCTGGTTGGCCTAGTGGTTAGGATTCTGGGCTTTCACTGCCGTGGTCCGGGTTCAGTCCCTGATGGGGGAACTGAGATTCTGTAAGCGTCATGGCATGGCCAAAATATATATATTTTTGGGGCGGGTGGGGGGGGAGTTGATTTTTCTCTCTCTCACTTCTTTCCATCATTCCGCCTCGTATTTTTTCCCTTTGTCTGATGAGATGCACAGGGGACTATAAGACAGATATAAGTATTTTGGCTCAAAAATCTTCCTTCCTATAGGACTTTTAGAGGCTATAAAATAAATGAGAAAATACTAAGCTAAATTAACATTGAGTTTTAAAATCCATAGCATTCCAAACCAGCCTGCGGAAGGCATCCTTCATTTTATACCTTTCTCCCTCTCCACCCAGTACCACTGGTTCTGAAATTACATCTCAGGGGGTAAGTTCAGGAGTTGGGGGACAATGAATCAGCCTAAAGAATCCCTTCTTGTTTCTTCGGGGTGGGGCCGCGAGCTGAAAGGGGACCAGGAGAAGCAGTCGGAAACAACATCCCAGCTCCTCCTCCCACCTCGGCTCCCTCTAGCAGCTCTAATTCAGGCCTGTCACAGGGAGAGAAGCCAGCTGCAAATTGCATTCATCAACGAATTACCGCAGTTACAGCCTCAACCCCAGCCTAATGGGGACGACTCGTCCGGTCAGACAGTCCCTTCCTCTGATTCAGAGCAGCCAAATTCTTTGGAATGCCAGGGTCATCTTCCCAGATCCAGACCGCACACTTTATCCTGGCCCTACACCCTGCCTTCAACCAATACATCAGGAAGGATGGATTTTCCCCCAAACTTCTCCGGGGTGCTTCTATCAACTGAAGTTCACCCAGCAATCTAGGCCCGATTCCCGCTGCTGTCCTTTTTTTCTTTTTTTTTTTTTTTATGGCAGCATTGGGTCTTCGTTGCTGCGTGGGGGCCTTTTCTCTAGTTGCTGTGAGTGGGGGCTACTCTTCTTTGCGGTGCGCGGGCTCCTCATTGCGGAGGCTTCTCTTGTTGCAGAGCATGGGCTCTAGGCGCGTGGGCTTCAGTAGTTGCAGCACATGGGCTCAGTAGTTGTGGCTCGCAGGCTTAGATGCTCTGTGGCATGTGGGCTCTTCCCGGACCAGGGATCGAACCTGTGTCCCCTGCATTGGCAGGCAGATTCTTTATTTTTTTAAATATTATTTTATTTATTTATTTGGTTGTGTCGGGTCTTAGTTGTGGCAGGCAGGCTCCTTAGTTGTGGCTCGAGGGCTCCTTAGTTGTGGCATGTGAACTCTTAGTTGCGGTATGCATGTGGGATCTAGTTCCTCAACCAGGGATCGAACCTGGGCCCCCTGCATTGGGAGCGTAGAGTCTTAACCGCTGAGCCACCAGGGAAGTCCCACCTGCTGCTGTTCTTTAAGTTGACTTTCCTCCAGATGTGGTCCTGGAGAGAATTGATTTGCTGACAGTTCAAGGGCCTGTTAAGAATGCTTTCCTTGTTGCCAGAGGGCCAACTCAACTCCTCCATCCCTCCTGCCCTCCTTGATGACACAGGGCCCAGGTTAGGGTGAGGTTCAGATGAAACCTGTGGAGGTGTAGTGCAAGTGTCACCTCCCAGAGGGATAAACATGTGACCACACTCACCTGTCCACAGCTGCTTCCTCACTCCCCTCCCTGGAACTAGCAATCCTGGTTTCAACAAGGTGTGTGTGTGTGTGTGTGTGTGTGTGTGTGTGTGTCAGAGAGAAACACATACCACAGGAAATCCACGTGCTAGGGACAGGAGGATGTGGAGGGCATGACACTGGATCCCTCTGTGTGACCTGGGGTATGAAAGAACAACCAAATGCCCTCAGAGAGTACTCTTTCCCTTGCTTTTTTTTTTTTAATATTTATTTATTTGTTTGGCTGCACCGGGTCTTAGTTGCATCAGGCGGGCTCCTTATTTGTGGCTTGAGAGCTCCTTAGTTGCGGCAGGTGGGCTCCTTAGCTGTGGCATGCAAACTCTTAGTTGTGGCATGCATGTGGGATCTAGTTCCCTGACCAGGTGTTGAACCGGAGCCCCCTGCATTAGGAGCACAGAGTCTTAAGCACTGAACCATCAGGGAAGTTCCCTCTCTCCCCTGCTTTTTGAACGAGAATTCTGGCATCTCTACAAACAGGGCTGTGCCAGAGAAAAGGAAATTTCAGAGGTCAGTCCATCCATCTCCCAGCCTCTGGCCAGAAACAATCATCTCTTCCTTTCTCCCAGTCCCTGTTTGAATTTGGGAGGGGTCAAGGAAAGGAGGTTTCTTTTCAGTGCTGAAGTTTCTAAGGAAGCCAGCCCAGATCCCCCACTTCCCTTCCAGAGAATGTATCCTGTGATGTTTAAGTAGGAGTCAAGCCTTGAGAATGAATTTCTCCTGAACTGTCCTTGCTCCACAAGAGGAGGCAGGGATGGATACACCCAGTAAAGAAGTCACACAACAGAAGTGATTTGAGTCAAATGTCCCCTGGGACACCAAAGCTTTCTGTCCAGGGGAACGGGGGTTCAAGTGACCCATTGGCAAGGGAAGAGGTCAACAGGGGTGACCCAGTACCCCAGCTTCCTGGAGACTCTTGAAGAAACTCAGCATTTCATCCTGAGTTTCAGAAGAGAGAAGGCAGATCAAAGGCAGGAACCAAGGACAGTGGGGGTAGGAAGGGACCAAGAAACAGATGGAGGGAGAAACAAGGTGCGACAAGGGCAGTTAAGGGCTGAGGTTGAGGTCCAGAGTGAGAGTAGAACAAGGACTGGATTGCCAAACAAGGACAGCAACCAGGGCACTGGCCTGCCCAGGTCAGTGACTTTTTTTGTCTCTCGGTCTACACCCTGAGTGGTGCCCAGGCCCCTCTGCTGGCTGTGAGTGTTGGCTCCAATGACTCCAAAGGCTCCCAGTGGCCCCTTCTCTGGAGACTTGAGCAACCAGCAGCCAATTAGCTGACTGATGGGGTATGGGGGTGGGGGTACCTGCCTCAGGGAGCTCCTTTCTGTGGTCCCAGTCTCCATCCAGAGCTTTCCTACAGGGTGAAGCCCAGATTAGACTCCGGCTGTGAGAGGGGGTCCTTGCTTAGCCCCTCCCCTACCCCATCCTGCTTCCCTTCCTCCCCTTCTCCTGAGACTTTGCCCTCAATAAACCACATGCCCCTGAATCCCTGTCTCAGGCTCGGCATCAAGGAAACCGGATCTAGAACAATTTTGTGCACAGGTTACACTTTTAGCTCCAGCACCTAGGATGGTGTGTCAGTGCCCAATAAGGCTAAATCTTATGATATTATAGGTGATTAATTGAAAAAATACATGACTGATTGAACTAATGCTCTGGGTGGGAGATAAGTGGGTGAGGGTTTTTATTGCAGAACTGCCCTCCCCCACATACACACACACACACACACACACACACACTCACACACACACAGTGTTAACCTGATCCCCGTGGCTCATCCCGTCTGCATATAGGCCACCTGCTTATGTTTGTGCAAACTCAGGAGCAGATAATCTAGTTGGTGGATTACCCAGACCCCCAGCTGGCATCTTCCCCTTCAGTATGTCCTGCCTGAGTTCTCTTTCTGCTCCAACACCTTTTGGGGGTTGGGAGAGGGTTGGGCAGAGGAAGGCAGCAGAGGAGGGCAACATGATGAAACTTCAGTCTGTCAACACTGTTGCTGCTATCTCAGCAGTATGATGAAAGGTCAGAAACTATTGGGTAAAATCAGGATAGGAATTTTCTGTGGACTCCAGGTAACTGGGCTTAACATGAAACAGACAGTTAAAGAGCTGCTTATAGAGTGAAAACACCCTAAATGGAGCTACAAAATCACCTGCAAAGTAATCAGGTTTGGATCAGTGAGAATCATAGTTTGATAAGGTGTTTTAAGATAATCTGAGAGACTTCCATGGCAGTCCCGTGGTTAGGACTCCTCGCTTCCACTGCAGGGGGCCTGGGTTCAATCCCTGGTCTGGGAACTAAGATTGCCACGAGGCCAAAAAAGTAAATAAATAAATAATAACTTGAGATATGCAAAGTCTTGACCTATCCTGAAAGCTTTCCAGGAAGGAGGTGAGCAGATCTTTCATGCTGTTCAGTCCTCCCTGTCGAGAAGACCCTTCTGTAACCTCCCCTCCTTCTTCCAGATTGCCGCAGTTTGGTCTGTTTCTCTTCTGATTTCGGCAGAAAGGAAGAACAATGGCTCTCCCCTTCTTTTACCCATAATGCTCTTTCCCCCAAATATCTGGACCTGCATTGTCAATAGAAATAGAATGCGAACAGCAAATGTAATTTTAGAATTTCTGGTAACCACATTTTTTAAAGGTAAAATGAAGCAGATGAAATTAATTTTAATGAAGCATTTTATTTAACTCAATATATCCAAAAATTCAACACATCTATATAAAAAAGTATTCATGAGATGTTTACATTCTTTTTTTCATACTAAGGCTTCAAAATCTGTTGTGTATTTCACACTTACAGCATGTCCCAGTTCAGTTCTCTTACATTTCCCTGGTTCAGTGGCCACGTGTGGTTGGTGGCTGCCATATGGGATAGCACAAGTCCAGACCTTGGGAGTCCCTTCCCCAGCACCTGCTCTGCACTCAGCTCCTCTGGGGTGGGAGGCAGAGAATGGGAATCTAGATACAGTTCGACTATCCTGGGGTGACCTTGGGAGGAGCTGGGAGAGGGGAGTGGTGAACAGACTTCAGGGAGCATCCCAGGCCAGGCAACTAATTACTGGGAAGGGAGGAAGGAAGCTGTGTCTATTAAACCTCAACCTCAGATCTTTCCTCCTGAACAGTAGGTAGGGCCAAGAAAGTACTTCCAAGCCCAAGGTCCTCCAAGTCCCTAGTTAATCAGAATACTTAATTCCAGTTCCTTAATCTGCTTCTTTTCCCCACCTCCTCCAGGAAGTCTTCCCAGATAAACTCCCCAATTTTATTTGATAGTTTCTTTCCTGAGTACTGTCAGCATTTATAGACTAAAACCACTTCTTCAATGCGGTGACACCCCAACCCTCCAATCCTTGAGTGGACACCCCACATTCCATAGATATGCGATGATCACCTACTGTGTGCCCACCACTGTCCTGGGGATAGAGTGGTGTGCAAAATGGATGAGGGCTGTCCTGCACAACGTGGAAATGAATGCAGACAGTAAACAAACTTGAAAACAAAACAAGGTAATTTCAGAGAGTGATAAGATGAAGGGAGAAAGATCATTAAGGAGTTCCCCACACCCACCTTGTACTGAGGACCACAGAAAGTGAACCAGAAAAGATCTGATATTGTGTACTCAACCCCCTCACTTTATAGATGGGTAAACTGAGGCCAGGGGACAAGGAAGGGCTTGGTCAAGGTCACAGAAGTTGGTGGCAGAGCCACGTCTTACTCTGAGGTTACTTTCTGAGGTGCTGCCTGGTCAGAGTGGTGGTTCTGTTCCTCCCCCATTAGACTGGGAGCATTCCAGGGAATGAGCAAGCACTTCTGCCTTCTCTCTCCCGAGGGATAAGAGTCAGCATCTGGAAAGCAGTGAGTGATCTTATAAAAACAAACACAATCAAAATCGCAAAACTTCACTTTCAGCAATCTTTAAAAGCCAGCTGTCAGCCCCACCCTCCTCCACCAATCTCCACCAGACTTAATAGGAGGGGATGGGAGGTACTAAAGAGATACACTCTCCTGCCTGCCTCACTCCCCACCATCCCGATCCACCCAGGAGGGGCATAGACCCAGGATTAGCCCAGAGGCCTGAATGACCTCAACAGAGATGGAGCCCCAACAACCCAGAGTGGCCGAGGGATGTGATACTTCACGCTTCTGCTTCCTGTTCCAGGAGTCCATGAGCTATAGTGGCTGATGGGGGTCCCCACTAGGGGAGTGGGGGAGGTCCAGGTCCCCAGCCACCCTCCTTCAGGCTCTGATCTGTTCTCCATGTTCCCTTCACAGCCCACGCTCCTAATCTCAGCCGCACTCCCTCCCTGAGCCAAGTCCCGGGGATTTATTTCAGGAGCTGTTTCGCCCACTCCGCCTGCCATCTGTGAGAAGCTGGGTGCTAAGGGAGTCCTCACCATCTGCCCACCTCCGCCATCAACCAGGCAGCCCCGGGTGGGGCTCAATCCCCAGGCCTGCAAATCCTCTACCGTATCGCTGGTGATTTTTTTTCTTACCTGCCATAAAGCAGGAGCACTACGATGTCTACTCTCACACCCTAACCCCCACACACACCCCTCGGCTTGAAGACGCCTTGAAATTTGAGGATGGAGGATGATGGGGCTGAATTAAATTCACTCCAACAGGGCTTCCCTGGTGGCGCAGTGGTTGAGAGTCCGCCTGCCGATGCAGGGGACACGGGTTCGTGCCCCGGTCCGGGAAGATCCCACATGCCACGGAGCGGCTGGGCCCGTGAGCCATGGCCGCTGGGCCTGCGCGTCCGGAGTCTGTGCTCCACAATGGGAGAGGCCACAACAGTGAGAGAGGCCTGCGTACCGGAAAAAAAAAAAAAAAGTGTACCCTTTGACACAACAATTACACTTCTAGGAATCATCTTACAGGAAATCTCCCCACAGTGTACAAAGAAATATGTACAAGGAAGTCCATTGCTGGGGACACGCTGTGGACTTAATTAATAAATGAGGGCCCATTCATACAATGGAATCTCATGTAGTCATCAAAAAGAATGCGAAAATCCATATGTCCTGACATTGAATTATGCCCAAGATATAAATGAGAAAAGCAAAACTACAACAATATGCCTGAGATAACCCCATGTGTCATTCATATATATATATATATATATATATATACACACACTATTTGTAATATACGCAGAGAAAAAATATCTGAAAGATTATATGTAAAAACCTGTTCACAATGTTTAGCTAGCTCTGAAGTTTAGACTATGGGGCTCTCCATTTTCTAAGTTTCTAAGTTTCTTTTACAACGAAGACCTATTACTTTTATAATCAAGTGAGGAAGGGGGGAACTGTTTTTAAAAAAAATTTTAAAGGAAGGAGGGAAGAACAAACACCCTCCTCTGTCTTAGCCAGAGGAAGAGGTTCCATGACACCCACCCACAAACTCCCCAGCCGTGGTCCTGCAGATGGCCTTGGAAACGATGTGTGGCCACAGACTGCCCATTCCTTACAGCCCAGTGCGGACCTGGGCTTTCCTTACTGCCTTTGCTCCCTCCCCTCCCACTGGCCTCCGTTCAGAAAATGCCCATGTTGGAGAACAGGCTGTCCTGTGTGCTCCTAAGTGCTTCAGTGGAACTCAGTGCTTCCCAGGCCCTGGTTGGAGGTGTCCATCTCCAGAAAGACTTGTTATGACACATGGTCAGTGTGAAAGGAGGGTGGGGACTTCTGGCCAGATTTGAGGCCAGAGCTCTGCTGGGCTTTGAAGATAAAGCCCCTGCGCGCCTCAGGAAGGGGAGTGGGGGAGTGGAAAGCTGGTCCCTAATCTAATCAAGGCAGGGAGGGAGGGAAGGAGGGGGAGGTCAGAGCTCTGAGGTCCTGGACTTGCTCCCTGTCTCCAACCTCCTGGCTGTCTGCCCAAGGGAGTCCAAGGAGCTGGCCTGGGAGGAAGGATCTGGACACACCACTAAGTAGCTGTGTCCTCGGGCAAGTTGCTACCCCCTCCTTAGGGACTTCTTTCCTCCCTTTTTGCTACTTTTTCTCTTCCTTGAGCACATGCAGCATGGGAGGACTGGAGGGGGTGTGGGAAGGTGAGGGACCACGGCCATCTTTGCCCTCACGAGGGCTTTGGGGAAGCACAGGGCTCCCAGGAAAAGTGCACTCCATCTGGATTTTACCATCCAAACTGTGCAAGAAGAGGTGGCTGGGATGGGGCGGGGCGGTGGCTGGGGGGGTGTGACTGGGGGGGTGCCGCTCAGAAGGGAGCCCCAACTCTGGGACCACTGGTTTCCTTCAACTTCACCTCACAGGCAAGCAGCCCCTGCCCCCACTCTTAGCCCCTAGACACCTTCAGCCCTTAAGGAGCCTCTTCCTCAGCACCCATCTCAGGGTCTCAAAGAAATTCTCCTAAATAAAGAAGCTGAGACAAAGAAACTACAACCTACCTGCAATCCTGATCCCACCCCCATCCCAAGCAACTGGCCCAGAGTTCAACACGCCGAACCCCTGAGGTGGTCCCCTCCCTCCCAGCCCTCCATCCCTTTGATGGACTAAGGATTATTACAAAGCTCCAGGCCCTTACCCTGCCAGAATGTGGCTTTCTAATCAGAATGCCCCCGTGCTCCCCTCTCCCCACAACGCTTCAGAGCAACTGGCTTCTCCATCTCACTTGTCGCCAGCACCCCCCTTCCTCCACCCCCCAGGGGGTCAGGGCACGAGCCAGGACATTCGCAGGTCTCCTGTGGACCATGGTCCCCACCCAGGGCTGGAGAGGGGTTTGGGGGAGAAGAGGGGAGCAGAAGACAGTTCTAATTTGATAGGGAGGGAGGCTGATTGGCAGAACCATGGCATCATGGATGCCTCTCTGCTAGGGATGGGGGAGCACCTCTACACACATAGCCCCCCAAATCCAGAGACCTCAGTCCCCCAGGTGACTAAAAATGGAGAGAGCGTGTCCTTGGAGATTTTGAGACAAAAGAGCAAAACTGGGGTGGAATGGGGAAGAAAGATCTCCCAGCAAGACCTAGGATCCTTCCAGCCAGGTCCTCCCCAGCCTGTTCCTGGGCTGCAGAGGACTCTACCCTGAGGACTGGGAGAGATGAGTCACAGGTGTGGGTAGAGGGCGGCCAGGGAGCGCGTGTCCCCAGCAGAACCAGCCCGGCAGCTCTGTCGAGGAGGCCCCAGCACTGACGCAGACCTGGGCACCCTTCCGGATGGATGCACATCCACCCCCGTCCTGCCAGCCACCTCGAGGGCGGGAGAAGGGGCGTGCACGGGTGTTAGCACATCTGACCTGGCCCGGACTCAGCAAACTCAGCTTCTGCCGGCTGGCTAGGAAGAAACGAGTTCCTTAGGAAGGCTCCCCCAGGATGGGGTTGCCAGCACCTCCCCTCCCTCCTCAGGTCCTTTAATCTGATTCTGGAGCAGGGACTCTGAACATGCTCTGGGGATCCCATGTTTGCACAAAGGGTGGGCACGGGACCGGGGGACTGGAAAAAATGGTGCTTGGTTTTTACTTACGACTCCCACTCAGATTAGGAAGATCTAATTGTCCTCAAGTGCTGGTGAGGTGGGTGTGGCCCTGAAAGTCTGGGCAGGGGTATTCAGGCTCTCGCGACACTAGCATTTTATTCTTACGATCACTGCTAACATTGGTGGTCTATGTGGATACCCAGCCGTCCTCACTCGCACCAGGCTCAAACAGCTACTAGACTTCCCCTCTCTTGGGAATAGCTAGACGACTCATGGCTTAGTCACAGGTGCCTGGCTGGTTCAATCCAGCCCAGGCCTCCCCAGCACCAGTCACTGCCACCGTTGCCAGTGAGCTGCAGTCAGCAGGACTGAGCACACAGAGGTGGCTTAAGGCCAGGAGGAAATTACTTTCCATTCTCTCCACACCCCCCAAGATGTGTATTGGGGTTGGGAGAGGAAATCAGACTAACCACCTGAGTGCTGCGGACGGGGCAGACCTACCTACATAGACCTAAGAGGTGTCCCCAAGGGCAAGGACCTAGGAGCAGCTCACACCAGCAAAACCTGAAGTTAAATCTGCAGGGACCAGCTGGGATCGGGGGCAAGTCAGAGCCAGAGGAGGAGGGGAGGGGAGGAAAGTGGAAGAAAGAAGGGACCCAAAAAAACCTGGCAGAGATCAGGCAATAGCATGGGGTTATTTCAACTCCCTATAATCCCCACCAGCCCGTAAACACACAATCTAATTTTTTAGAAAAGTGCTTGCTTTGCAAATTCAGCTTCAAGATAAGTCCCTCCTCCCCACCCCTGCCTGCCCATATAGAAATCTTGGACTAACCCTGAGGCTAGGTAAGGAGAGGAAAATGCCAGACCAAGGTTAGAGCTACAACATCATCAGTCTTTAATAACTTATAGGCAAATGCTAAAAAATCGTTAATAATAATAATACAGAGGACACACGTGGCTTATAAAAATGGTTGTGAGTCTACAAAGGTGGGGAGGAGTTCTCGGCACTTTCATACAAAGAGAAAAATATAGACTATTACGACTGGCACCCCTAGAAAAGCAACCTGGGGAGACCCCTCAGTTGGGGGGAGGGGCAAGAGCTAGTTCTCGTTTATTCCACATGCATCCTCCAAGAAACTCTCCTTCACCCCCAAACACATCTAATCAAAAAGCCAGAGAAGAAAAACAGGAAACAGGGTCGAGGTAGAGTCAGTTTACATTTAAGCCTCCACAGTCCTGCAGCCTCCACTTCTCCAGAAGTGAGGATGAGGGAGAGATGTGAGAAGACATCCCATCTCCCATCGCCCACCCCAGTGCTGCCCCAAAACAGGACCCCCGCGGTGTGCTCCTCGGTCCTTCATCGAGGTGAACAGGTCCTTGCACCCTGGGGCTAAGTGAGGGGCCACAGGCTCCACCTGGCTGTCCAAGTGTGCAGACCCCTACTGGTGAGGAGGGGGCAGCCTCAGGTCACCGTCTCTTCTTGCCTGTCCGGACAGTCTTCTTTCTCTTGAGGATCATCCCATACAGGCGCTCCAGGCCTGGCTGCAGGCCCAGCCCGTCCACAGCACTGCAGCCCTGCACGTGGGTGAGTGGGGCAGCAGCCAGCTCGCCGACTGCCAGCCTCTTCTCCACCTCGGCTGCGCTCAGGGCCCCAGGCTGATCCTGCTTGTTGGCCAGCACCAGGACAGGCACACCCTGGTTGTCCGAGGCCCGGCTGATTCGGTGTAGCTCCACCTTGGCCTCCTCCAGCCGCTCAGCCTCAGCGGCATCCACCACAAACACCAGCCCGTCTGTCCGGCGTGTGTAGGAGCGCCACAGTGGCCGAAGCTTCTCCTGCCCCCCCACATCCCACACTTGGAAGGTGATGCTACGGGACCCCCCCAGGGGCACCCGGATCTTCTCGGTGTTGAAGCCTTTGGTGGGGACACTCTGGACAAACTCTTTGAACTTGAGGCGGTAAAGAAGGGAGGTCTTTCCAGCCGAGTCCAGCCCAATGACCACAACGTGCAGGGCCTGGAAGTGAGGCAGGAAGGAGGCGGTGGGCGCCATCTCTGTCAAGTGGTTCCCCATGTTGAACACTGGCTAAGGTGCAGGTCCTGGGGCTCACAGTACAGGCAGGGAGGAGGCCTTGAAACTGCAGGCTCTGGAGACCACAGCTGGGCTATCTGAACAGGGAAAGGTCAGGCGAGAAAAGAGGAGATGTTTAATAATAAACATGAAATTTGCAACTTCTTGATCATTTCCTAAATCAGCTGCTCATTTTTTTAATTCCTTTTTTTTTTCTTAAAGCAGTTGCAGGTATAACAGAGGCTCTCCCCCCTCCCTGGGGGCCCTGACAAGGGCGATGAGACATACAGAAACCCCCAGGTCCCAGGACACTGAGGTTGGGGGAAGAGACCTCGATCGCCGGACAGTCAGCTTCTGCGCTTGTGGCGAGGTAGCAGGCATCGCGACCCGTTCCCCAGGAGAGAATCCTTGGGGAAAGTGCAGCTGGGGGGCAGAGGGCCCAAATTAAGAATCAGGGTGCGGGCGCTGAGACCGGAGAGTGAGGCCCACTCCCACCCGCCTTCCACATCCCTAGGCGGTTGACACAACCCTCCTTACACAAGACCCCCTCCCCACTGCCCCACGACACTCCACTGCCCGCCTTCCTGCGATCGCTGACTCCAGCTCCTCCGGCCCCGCACCCGGATCGCCTCGGCTCGGCCTGAACAGCCCCTTTACCTTCCGACAGCCGCGCTCTCCCCGCTCCCCTCCGGGCCAGCCCCACGAGGTTCCTAGCCGGCTTCCAGCCCGCTGGCACTGCGAAGCGGCTCGGGGCACTCTGCCTTAAAACCCGCGCGTGACGTCACGTGGCGCGGGCCAATCAGCAGCCCTGCGGCAGCGAGGCGGGGCGGGGCGGGGCGTGGAGATAAACGGACTGGAACCCGGGCCACACTGTGATGGACGTCTGGTCAATTGGTGACCGTTTTATTTGATCTTTTCTACCATAATCTAATATTTGGAATTAAACTCGGGATAAATCCGGGATGGAAGGTGGGAGGGGCAAAAGGAACACGCGTGGCAGCGTTTGACTAGGGAGGAGAGGTGAAGAGCATAACACTCTCAATACCACCACATCCCCCTCACCCAGGCAGAGGTATCCACCCCACGTATGCGCTCCCTTGGCCGGGTCCACTCGAGAGATGCTGACAAGGCTTCCTCCTTTATCCTTCCTAATTCAATGTTTTAACCTGTGTGAACATGGAACCCCATAAAACAGCCTAAACCCATTACCCCTATTGATCTTTGTAACAGCCAGAGGATGAACAGGAAGAGGGGGAACCAATGAGAGACTGGTGTCGTCTGCATTATATAGGTGAAGAAAGCTCTGAAGGGCTCAATGACTTGTCTAAGGTCACATATAGCTAGTAAGTGGCTGAGCAAGGATGTGTCTGAATCCAGTGCCTTGGCCCCTCACCACTTATCTATCCAATCTCTCTCCTCAGGGAGATTCTCAGCAGAAGTCCCGCCCGTTGTTGGTCAGAGTGCCTGCCAGCAGCAGGCCCCCTGAGGGCCTCCCTTGTTCAAATCGATAAAGACAAAATCCTTCACTTCACAGGGTGTTTACTGACCTCATTAATACTGTCTGCTCTGCATGAGCCAAAGAGACTGTGGAGACATAGAGGATGAGCAGACCACGGGGCCTGGCCTCAGACAGCTTCTACTCTAGTGAGAGAGACAAGACTGGCCACTGACAGGGAACATAGCGACTTTGTAAATCATGAGATAAGCACTTACAGGACTTCAGAGGAGGGAGAGAACATGTCAACTAGAAGCTTCTGGAAAGGTTTCCAGAAGTTAATTAGTCGTGCGTAGGATTGGTTGGGAGGTGGGCAGGACTGAGTGGCATCTCCCCAGTCATTACAGCCTGATACAGTCTGGGCAGCACTGAAGAGGCGGAGATGTCACCAACGGGCAGTGTGACCAAAGGGTAACAGTAATTACCTGCAGGGAGGAAGGTAAAACTGAAGGTGGGGAGGGGGTTCAAAGGAGAATGAAATGTTAACTCTACTCTTTCCATTTTTACCAGGAAGCTGGATGCTTGCATTTATTATATAATTCAGTGTTAACTTTTTAAAAGGCTGTCTATGAGGGGAATTGTAAAAGGGGGTGGGGGGGAAGCCATTGCCAGACAGGAGGGTCTAGCCCTTCCTGCCCACTAGCTTCCCATCTGTTTAGCACCAGCCTGCCTTGCACCCTCCTCGTCCCCTCCCCGCAACAAAACCAGCCACCTGGTTTTCCCCAGCAATGCAGGGAGCTTCCCCAAATCCCTTAAGAGATCAAAACCTTAGGTAATTAGTCTGTTACACCCCATGTTGTGGGGTGGCAGAATGCAGCAGGAGCTAAGGCACAAGGGTGGAACTGAGTTAGGAGAGGGGAAGTCAGAGCAAGCCGAGAGGTTGGGAACCACTAGCTCATTGAGTGGCCGATGCATGCTAAGCTGTGGTCAAGGGACTTTGCATACGTTTCCTTTTTTTTTTTTTTTTTTAATTTTTATTTTTGGCTGTGCCTTGCAGCTTGCAAGATCTTAGTTCTATGACCAGGGACAGAACCCACGCGCTTGCAGTAAAAGCACGGAGTCCTAACCACTGGACTGCCAGGAAATTCCCAACACCTTTCCTTTTTTTAATACACAACGCAAACCATGTAGTAAGTATAGTTATTCCAAAAAGAAGACACCAAAGGCAGAAAGGGTAAGTAACTTGTCCAAGGTCATCCAGCTAGAAATTGGCCAAACTTGGCTTTGATCACATGCTACAATGGCTGTGAAACCGAAAACACAGAGAAATGGAGAGCACATGGAAACTGAAAACAGATACACATTGTTTTCCACAGTCTTTGAAATTTCTTTAACATTTCTCCTACATCTCCTGGGCCTCACACCCAAGAGGGAAACTGTCACTTGATCACCTGATAAGGGAGATGAAACTGGCAACCTCCCCACCCTTCATCTTTTGCCTTTGCCAGGAAAGGTGTTGATGAACAAATGGGAAGGAGGAGGTGGGGCAAGGTGAGAGTGAAGGAAGGGGCCCAGTTTGTCAGGGCAGCACCAGGCTGTGGGCCTACCCCAATCCAGTCTCCTTTAAATGGGAACCCCGCCTCCACACACAGCCTGCAGCCCAGGGAGCCTTCCTCCATTAATGACCATTTTGTTTCCTGGAAGCCTCACCTCTGCAGCCCTTTCTCTCCACAAGATGACAGCCCAGGACCTAGTGCATTGGAGGATTCCCTACAGAGAACACTGGAACATTCTTACTTTGAGCATTCATTTATGGACTGCCTGCTAGGTTGAAGGCCTGAGTGAAATGCCTTAGGACCTGCCCTTGTGGAGTGGACATTATAATGAAGAGTGGGGAGAGACAGGGAATGGCTAAAGAGGTTAATGTCAGATGGTGATGCATGCCATCAAGGAAAATAAAACACAGAAATGTGTTAGAGAGTGACTGCGGAGAGAGCTGCTTTACCTGGGGGAGGGGGATTGCTCATGAAGGCCTTTCCATTGTGACATTAAAGCCAAGGTTTAAGTGGCAAAGAGTCAAGTAAGCATTCCAGACAGAAGGACAAACTAGCTGGGACCTACCTGCTTCCTCCCATTGGCTCCCTGACCTGGGTCAGATTGCAGCTGCTGAATGATTATTCTTCCTCAGAGCTGTCTCCCCACCAGACTAAACGCTGAGCCCAGGAGCCGTTTCTTCTCATCCTCAGCTCTGCAGTGCCCAGCACTATGCCTGCTACCCAGTAGGCAATCAGGAAATCTTGCATGATTCATGACTGCATGATGGAATGATTAAAGGTACTCAAGGCGGTTCCCTGAGTATGAGAACCAAGTGTCCAGCCTTAGCTGGGAGTTTCCTGGTCTGGGGTCCTTGGGGGTTGGCAGAGATGCCTGTAAAACCCTGCACTTCTAGGCAAGGTCTGGGCAGTACTCAACCCTCAGGCCTTTGTTGGGGAAGAGGGATTTCTTGGAGGAGAAAAACAGAGGCCATGGGACAGATGACACTGGAGAGAGAGGACTCCTCAAGGCCTGGTGGGCTGAAACCCTGGGCTGAGAGTCATCGTGAGTCCTGTCCTCCCAAGTACACTGGCTTGGAAAAGCCACTTTCCCCCGGGAGCCTCAGTTTCCTCAGCATGTAACTAGGGACTTAGATGATCCCAGGTCCCTTTCCCCAGGACAGCCCATGCTCTGGAGTAGGGGAGGGTACAGGATGGATGGAGCTCACCTAGAAAGCAGCTGAGGACATCCTTGTCTCCACAGCATCCCAACCGAGTACCTGTCTGAGTGCACAGATGAAGGGAGGAGAGGAGTCTGCAGGAGCAGGGATGGGCTGGGGGAGTGGATGCCCAGGAACGGCTTTGGCCTGGGAATCACAAAGTCCCGTATTTCAGATCCCAGCTTTGCTTCCTCAAGCATCAAATGGAAGAAACACAACCTACTACTTAGAATGAGTGTGAAAAGAAAAAATGTGGGAAAGGGGCCTTTAGGTACCCTTTTCCCATGCCAGGGGCCCTTTCAGAGGCAACTCACCCAAAACCACCCGGGGCCAAGGCAAGGGCTGGAAAGTGGCAGATGCTGCCCTCTGGTGGACGTGTCTGTCACTGCCTGCGTCCTGAAGAAAAGTGGAGGAGTGAAGTTGTACATGGATATCCTAGTATTGCCTCCTCTTAAACGAGCCTCTCAGAGCATGTGCCACCTGCCGAGAGCGGAGGAGAGCCATCATTCCTTCCTGTTCTTATTTCCTTCTAAAGCTTGTGAGCAGCACTGAGCAGAGGACTCATGTTGTTGTTTAATAAGAGTGTTCACATTCCAGACCGGGAGGAAGTTCCCTCAGATTCACCTCCTGCTTAGTACCAGAGAAGAAGGCAGGAAGGCCCAGCCCGCTGTGCATCCTTGTAACTTTTTCGTAGACACGCCTGCCTCTCTGCTGCCAGTCATCTCAGAGCAGTGTCACGGTGGGCTCCTCCCTACGTAGAGCGTTCAGAAAATCACATTTCCTTTGGGAGGTGTTTCCTCTGGGATGATAACTGAGCATGCAGACTGCCAGGTCCTCAGTGTGCCGCTGAGCACATGAATTTCCAGCCGGGGCTAAAAGCTGGCATGCTAACCAGAGTGAGGCGCTTTCTGCAGTGCCCTGCCCATGTCTTGCAGCAAGCAGTAAGAGCTGGGCCCTGCATCAAGCCCAGATCTGTAGCTATAAAACTGATAGGAAAATAGGCCCACTCTCCTTTTACGTCTGACTTTTTTCTCGGGGAAATCTCATTTTCTTCCCAGGATTAGAGCCCAGGTTCTCCGTAGGAAGATAACGATTCACGTTTCTTTAGGGAGACAAATTGGCTTTCCCCGCAGGCACCACCACGGGAGCAGCATTGCTGGAGGGCTGGTGAAGGGGGCTTTGTCTGTTGCCGCCTCTGCATACAAGGCCTTGTTTGCTGGACCACCGGTCACTGCACAGGTCAGTGTATGTTTTATTTTCCTGAACCGAATCCTAGTCACCAGTGAAAACAGGGGCGTCTGCCCGGGTTGGAGAGAGTAGCATGGCATCGTAGCGAGCGTGAGCTTTAAGTTTAATCTTTAACACGCAGCTCTGCCACTTTCCAGCTGTATGACTTTGGCTAAGTCACTTGAGGGAGGAAAGAAAAAAGACCTAACGTTGGTTGCGGACCTACTGTGTGGGGGTCACTCTCCCAGGTACCAGCACTACGAGGTGAATCAGACACCAGTTCCTGCCCAGAGACAGTGGGAGATAAGCAAACGGACATTTATCTGTGAAACTTTTGAAAATTGCAAAGCACTGTAGAATGTAAAGAATCTTCCCATTCAATTAAGAAAAAAAAAAAAACGTTTATTGTGCAGTGTCAGATACTGTGCCAGTGTTCTCAGACCAGTGGAACACCTCAGCCTGGTGTCGGCCCCACGGCGGGGCCAGGGAAGGCGTCCTGGCAGATGACGCCCGAGCTCAGTCCTAAAGGACAGAATGAGTGTGTGCCAGGAGAGAGGGTTAGAGAGGTCACTGTAGACAGAGTAGCCAGTACAGAGACTTGGAGATGTGAACCTGGAAGGTGAATTTGCACCAAGAAGAGAAAAGACCAGTGATGTAGGTGGGATGCTGTGTTAAGTGATTTTGGCTTTTATTTTTAAGACCCGTGGGAGGGACTTCCCTGGTGGTCCAGTGGTTAAGACTTGCGCTGGCCATACTTTCTTCCAGTTTCCCATGCTTTCTTCCAATTACCATCTCCTCTCTTGCTCCTTCTTGCCCCATCGTCATGATTACCTTTAACTTCACAGGGTTTCCAGAGTTCGTTAGCATCTTTTCCTTCATCTAGTTCTAAAGACAGTTCGCCAGTCACCTGGCTCAGAGTGCAGACGTACCTAATCCAAAGCAGGGCCTTCCCAGTCCTTCCTTATCCCCTCAGAAGACCCATTAGTATTGGGTGGACAGGAGTGCCGTAGCCCGGCACCTGATTACCTAGTATTTTGAATAAATCTGGAAGATGAGCATGCCTTAACAAGATAAACACAAATTATATAAAAAACGTTGTTCCGCTTTTCTTGACTCTACACAGCCAGTAGTTTCCGAAGATCAGACAGCAGCCCTGATGTCCCATCTCTTTGAAATGGGATTCTGTGACAGGCAGCTAAACCTAAGGCTGCTGAAGAAACACAATTACAACATCCTGCAGGTTGTGACAGAACTCCTTCAGATCAACAACGACGACTGGTACAGCCACCGCTACTGAGGAGTGACCTCGTATTCAATAACTTTGCCTGCTGCTCAGAGACGATCTTTATTCTGTCTTGGGGGTGTGGGGTGGAGGCCCTTGCTTATTTTTTAATCTGATGAATCTACATAGAGCCCATCATTGAACTGTCAAGACAATACCTGCCTTGCGGTATTTTTTGGAGCACATGAAAGGCCGGAACTTAAACCTTCCCTTTAGACGTTAGATGAATTGTAGGAAGAGCATTTTTCACTTGATCTGGATAAAACTCTTCTCCGTTTTAGTGCACTGAAAAGTGCAACTTAAACTCCCTATAGAACCCTTTTTCTTCCTGCTTGTACTGAAGTTGAGTATTTTTCTTTGCTTAATTGTGGATGTTTTCAATGAGGATATCTGTTCATTGTCAGCTTATAAAAGAAATTAACCTTGGACGTTGTTTTCAAGAATTACTCTCATAATTTTTCTAACCTATCCCAAGCTTCATAGCTGTGTGGTGTTAAAATAACACCCAGGGTGCGCACGATAGGAGTTTTGTTCCTCTTCCCTTCTCATGGAGAAAGTCGTTCCCCTGCAAGTCTTAGTAACAGGGCACTGTTGTTTTTCAAAAGACCCCCAGTGATGCGTTTAGAGTACATCCACCTTCCGGTCTCTGCACTTCTGAGAAAGGAGCGGGGAGTGTGCGCATTAACCCAGCAGCACCTGTTGAGCAGTGTCTGTCGTAGCAATTTTGCATACATTTTATTTTATTTAAGGGAAAGAATTTAGGTAGTGTGAAATATTTTGCTAATGCTACAAAGAAGGAAAGAAACTTTTCTATTAAAGGGAAAAGTAAGTTTAATAGTTACCCTTTTTCTTTATGTCGGGGGGCAGGCCTTTACAGTAGAGTGGGCGGGGGTGTATAGGAACATGAGAAAAGTGAAAGGCAGGCTCCTGTGTGAATCATGTCAGTGAAGTTCAGGGGTGGGCAAATGAGTGGGTGTGAGGCTTAGGCCATCCTGATGGCCTCCTGAATGTTTGCAATCTGTTCAGGAGAAGCTAGAACAAGAAAAAGAGGCTGGTGTTTTGCAAGACTTGGATGGGAGCAAACTCACTGAAAAAGTTTTGGTTTAACCCCAGGGTACGCGAGCGGGAAGGAGCTCGCTTACAGGCTCCTGGTCCTCGCGCTGTTTTACAGAAGGGAGTCTTGGGTACAGCTAGTAAAGAGGTGTGACAAAGAACACTACAGATTTTAGTCATAAAAATTACTTGCAGAAAAAGAAGACTCTGACCCCCAGCCTGAAGGGGGAAGGATAGTAAAATAGTATTACTTAACCTGGTTTGGTATTATAATGAATGGTGATTTAAATTAGTCATTGGCCATAATGATGTTTATTTACAGTATAACTCTTGAATGCTGTGAAATAAGCCAGGATTCAGACTGCAAGCCAACCAGCCTGTTTATTATTTAAAACGTTTTTGTGGGGGGTGGGGGTGGGGGGTGGGCTTCTGGGTAGAGGCTGAGCGGCAGGGTGTGTGTAATTAATTCGGTTGATTTGGGACGGGATCTTGTCTTGACCATGTGAGTTGTATTGTAGGGGTCCAGGAGGGCCCTGGGGTCCAGTCGTCTGTCCCATTGTACTTGTACCTAACCGCTTCAAGAATGGTGAAATAAACTTTGAAACCCCTACTTGGACTGGCCGGTCCTTTCGTCGGGAACCTCGCGTGGCCTTTGAAGAACCGAGAAGTTTTCTGGCCGCTGGGTCGAGAGAGGCAGGCCCTGGGAGGGAGGGGCGGGTCCGGAGGAGCCGGGGCGGAGCTTCCCAAGGCTTTGAGCCGAAGCTTGGGGCGAAAACCCCGGCTCCCGCGCTTTCGATTCTGCTTTGCAGGCGTTTCTGTCGCTGCGGTCGCCCGGGGGTAAGGCGATTCCTTAGAATCGGTTCCTTAGAAAGAAGGGACCCTCCTTGCCTTCTTTCCTTTTGGCATGCAAGGGCCCAGGCCCCTTCTGTGCCTCCTCCTAGCCCAACACGCAGGTTCCAAGCTCTGCTAACGGCCTCCCGGGGTGTGTGGTGGGACTGAAAATCCTCGTTCATTGAATTCCTAGCCTCTCAGTCCGCTCCGACCCCGCAGCCCATGGCCGAGCCCCAGAGTAGGGCGTGAAGGCTCTGGGGAGGCCAGGGTCGCCGCTCCCCACCTCCTCCAACGCGGTGCAGTCGGTCCCCAGGACTCTCCGGGAACGGGACTGGTGGCCCCCTGGAGCCACCCTGCCTTACAGGCCCTCCTCCCCAAAGACGTACTCCAGCAATCTCTAGCCCTCTTGCAGCTGAGAGGAGCCCAGGATCTCAGGCCTAAACCAGGTGAGGCTCCCTTTATTTTAAACCTCAGACCTAAGCCAGGTGAGGCCTCCTTTATTTTAAGCCCAGAAGGTCTGAGTGGGGCTCACCTTGCCCACTCATTTGCCACCAGTCTTTTGGGAAGGATCTGGAGTTCGCTGTGACTCGTCCTAGTGAAGGACTGACCCTGAAATTGCTACCACCCTCGCCCAGACATTCTTTCCCACCCCGACTCAGAAAGCAAGCGGAAGAGGTTTATGCTCCCTTCTACAATCATTTTAGGGTTCTCAGCCCCACCTGTGGCCAGCCTAGCCGCCTTTTTCTTTTCTTGTCCCAAAGAATCCCTGCCTTCCTATTACGCCAGCACCTGTCCAGGCTCAGGAATGGAAACTTTCCTTCCACACCCAGGCTGGACACCTCGGGCATTTCTGCCCGGGTGCTCTAGAGACACGTTCAGAGTCGTCTTGTCGCAGAGGATGAAGGGGCTCCCCTGGCTGCTGCCCCCATGACCTATCTAACTTCCTTCCCTTGCAGTGAATGACAGCTCAGCAGCTTTTCCAGAACAAAATTAAGCGCTCTGCCTTTCACTTACGAAAGTCCCTTAAAGTGAAATAACTTCTGCTTTGCTTTTCCCTCTTGTAGGCCGATTGAGCTCTCCCTACAATAAAAACAAAAACAACAAAGAGTTGCAATGCATTGAGATTCCCGATCCAGGAGTCGTGTGTAGCTGCTCGAATTCCCACCCCCTCACTGGCTTAGGCTCGAGCTTGCTGAAAGCGTGGTGGGGCTCCTTGCCAATCTCAAGAGCCTAAAACCAGAGGGACACCCGGCATCGGTGCTGACTGGACTTTGTTCTTCTCTCATCAGTGAAAAATACCCCTGAACGATGGGTGAGACGCTCTCCCAGCTGGGCTCTCGGGAGGATGAGAACAAGTCGATGCTGCCCTCCGGCCCAGCCTGTGGCAGCAAGGCTGCCAGCTACTCCAGCACCACCAGCAGCAAGCCTTCTTGTTCCTGTGCGCCTTGTGAAAGGGCTGCTGGCGGCAGCTTTGCGACTTGTCCCACCTGCCAGGGCAGTGGGGAGATCCCTCGAGGTGAGTGGCCCCAGGCTCTGGAAGTAGCCCGGGCTCCAGGAAAAGCTCTTAGCAGCCAGCTGGCCAGTGCCAGGCCCCTCTGAGTCTCCTTGGATGGGGTTGGGTCTCCCAGCTCCTAGTCCCTGAGTTTCAGGGCTAGCCAGGGAGATGCTGACCCTCCCTGGGCTCGCTGCAGAGACCCCCTCCTGCCCTGGTGGTACCGCCCGAACCCAGGGGATTCCCAGCCTCTCTGCCCTCTTAGCAGCACTGCCTTCGGATGCAGGAAGTTACAGTGACGTCTCCAAAGAAATTGGGCTTCTCGGATTTGTGGTGACGTGCAGGAATGCTCCACACCTGTTAATGAAACTCTCGCCTCCGTTCTAGAGCTGGCAAAGCCGAGCTGCCAGCAGCCCGGTGTCCCCAGTCAGTCCTGCTCTGAGGCAGAGGTGGCGTGCTTCTGACACTGCTCTGTGGGACGGAGGGGTGCTGCTGGCAGGCTGGCACAGGAAACACTTGTCATGGACACTTCCCGGCCCTCCCTCTCACCCTCTTTCTACAGAACTAGAGAAGCAGCTGGTGGCCCTCATCCCCTATGGGGACCAGAGGCTGAAGCCCAGGCACACGTAAGCCCCTCTTCCTATCCCAGCTCTGTAGGCGTTGCCCCTGGGGGCTCTTCCTCTTTGTCTCCCCCAATCCCCCTTCCCACCCCACCCCCCAGCTTTTCTCCATGGGTTCTCCCCCAGAGAGCCTGAGCCTCACTGGCCTCAGACGTATTAGCTCCCTGTTTCCAAGGATTTTCCTAGTTTAAGAAGCTCGGGGCACAGCAGATGCCACCTGAGGCCTCTTGGTGTCCTGCACCACTGCCTCCAAGAAGCGTGGCTCCCTTTTGAAGACCGAGAGGACCTCTTGACTCTGCAAATCCTTCCAGGAGGGAGGGAGTGGCTGTGGTTGCTGTTGGTTTGGGGAAGTGATTTTTCCTAAGAGCTTCCTTTGC
This sequence comes from Globicephala melas, assembly GCF_963455315.2. Taxonomy (NCBI): domain Eukaryota; kingdom Metazoa; phylum Chordata; class Mammalia; order Artiodactyla; family Delphinidae; genus Globicephala; species Globicephala melas. The sequence goes on from NC_083333.1 coordinate 39,538,527, forward strand.
TACGGCAGCTCAGACCTGCTTGTTCTTTTCCCCGTAGAGATGGGAAACCAGCTGCTCTCTGTTCTGGGACACTTGAGAACCTCAGAGGAGGCAGCCCTGAGTTTCACTGGGGGGCCCATGACCCTGTTTGTCATCTGGGTCCTTTGACATAGATCCCTGCAACCTCCTCCCAGGGTCCTCAGCTTCCGTGGGGGAGCTCACCACCCAACCTGCCCCCGCCAGTGCACCAGAAGCCGAATCTGGCAGTGCCCCTTAGGAAATGCTAACAAGGTGCTCTCTCTCTAATGCATATCTCAATTTTGAACTAGATGGACAGATGATGTCTTGTTCTGAATATGAATATTAAAATTCAGAACTGTCAAAATTCACATGGGCTTACTTCTTCCAGTGAGAATAGCTAGCGTTGGTTGAGCCTTGGCTATGTGCCAGGGCCAGGGATGGGTGCCTTTTCATGCATTAGCCCATAACAGATGGTATGAGGTAGGTACCATTACCCCCATTTTATAGACAAGGAAACGGAGGCTTAGGGCGGTTAGGCGGGTTGTTCAGAGTTGCTGGGCCAGTGGCTAACACAGAACTGGGAATGGAAGCCGGGCTGCCAGCCTCTCAGTCCGGTGCTCCTACCCACCCTGGGCCACCTCTGAGCCTAGGTTGGTCCTCCGCATCTGGGGAGCTAAGTGTACAGTTGTGTGTGTGTGTTGGGGTGGGGGCTCGGAGGAGAGCCTTACGTAGAGAGAAGAGTGTCTGAATGCCCCCGGCCCAGGCAGCCTTGGTGTCCAGACTTCTCCACTCCTCTACCCCGGGTCCTGTTCTCCCACAGGAAGCTCTCCGTGTTCCTGGCAGTGTTCATCTGCCTGGTGACCTCCTCCCTCATCGTCTTTTTCCTGTTTCCCCGGACTATCGCCGTGCAGCCTGTAGGCCTCAACTCCTCCACGGTGACTGTTGGCGAGGCCGACATCCACCTCAGTATAACGGTGGGTGGGTTATGCCCTGTGCCCCTGGGCTCCGACCCCACCTTCCTGGCAACACTCCTCTGTAGCCCTTGTCCGGTGTGCTCACCCCGGGCATCGGTAGCCGGGGATCTTATGGCAGGCAGAGGATGTCAGGAGCCTGGGGATAAGCAGGAGCAACCATGAGCCCCCTAACAGACCGTGCAGGATTGGAACAGTGAGGGGTTAGAATTGACGCCAGAGCCGTAGATCACTGGGTGCAGTCGGGGTGGTGTGCCTGAGACTCCCCGGGTGGGCAGGACTGAACAGAGAGAGCCTTGCAGGGTGAGACTGGATTTTGAGCCAGCTTAATGTCTCAGTTAAAGGCGACCCCTTGCCGCTAAGAGCCCCTCCGAGGGGCTCCTGGCACTGGGCCTCGGCAGCTGAGGCCCGCGTTGGGGGTGGGCTCAATCAGGCTGCGGGGTTTTGAAACTGTTCGACTTCTTGCCAGGATGGTGCTACCCTAACCCCTTCCTTTCCCTGTCTTGCTCGCCAGAATATCTTGAGCATCTCCAATAACAACTACTACCCCATCGCTGTGACCCAGCTGACCATTGAGGTTCTGCACCTGTCCCTCGTGGTGGGGCAGGTCTCCGACAGCCTTCTCCTCCACGTCGGCCCTTTGGCCAGTGAGCAGGTGACTCCCTCTTGCTGGCCAGACCTGCCCACAGGTGTGTGGACGCGGGTGGCTGGAGTTGGGGCTAACCCTATACCCATTTGGTTGACAGATGTTGTATACGGTAGCCAACAGGATATGGGATGAAAACACATAGTGAGTAGCCCTTGATCAATCCCTTCTCCCTTAGCCTCTTTCCTGATTGGAAACCCAGGTCGAATTCCCACCAGATGTTCTGATTGCTTAGCAGACCCTGCAGTCAGCATGTGGCCTGCCCTCTGTGGCCAAGACTGCAGTGTACAAGCATTCAGGGTCCCCAGCCTCTGCCTGTTTGGACCTGGACTGGAATGAAAACCAGCCTAGAATCTGGTTCACACTTAACGCTATATGACCTTAGGCTCTTCAGCCTGACTCACCGTCTTCTACTAAGGGAGAGGCCAGCCCGTGCCTGGGCCAAACCAGTGGGGTTTGGAGGAGCGATATTGCAGCAGGGGCGACGTGCTCACCTTGGGCAGAGGGAGGGGGAAGGGGTGGGGGTGGCATGTGGGGCCCCTGATGGAAAGGAGGCAAGGGGGGGGCTGGGACGGCAGGTCTCGTCCGAGCTGTCCGACAGGCTGCTCAGTGTGTGAAACGTGGGCCCAGGTTCTCTGTCTCTCTCTCTCTGTCTCTCTCAGCAAGATCTGTACCTGGCTGAAAATCAAAGTCCACCATGTGCTTCTGCACATCCAGTAAGTAGGGCTTGGAGCCCTGGTACCCTCTCCCACTTCTGCCCCCCGTGGGGGGAGAGTCATCGCAGCGAATCCCGTGAGTCTGTGTCGGCTCTTGGCAGTAGCAGATCCAGCCCCTCCCCTAAGGCCCACCTTAGGAGCCACTGACGTGACAGGCACAGATCTGCCCAGAACCCGGTGGGGGGGTGGGGGGCAGCTGTCCCAGGTGCCTCGGCAGAGTGGGGAGCAGAAGGAAGGGCCGGGTCTGGTCTGAGGAAGCCAGCCCTCCCCAGAGAGCAGAGCAGGGCCAGGGCTTTCCTCTTCTTCCCAGACCCTTGTGGTGTGGAGGAGTAAAGACAGTGAAGCGCAGACCTAGGGTGGCGGGAGCTCTCCAGCCGCCATCTTACTCCTTTCCTCTGCCGCCACCAGGTCTCTCCCCTCGCCTCCCTACTTCCTTCTCTCACTCCTACCCCAACTGCATATCCTTAGATCGGTGGACGTGGAAGTTGGGTAGGGCCGAGGCTCAAGTTCTGTAATCTTCAAAATAAAACTGGTGTGGGTTTTTTGGGAAAACAAAAAGCCCTGTTTCCTCTCCAGGGGCACCCTGACCTGTTCCTACCTGAGCCATTCAGAGCAGCTGGTCTTCCAGAGCTACGAATATGTGGACTGCCGGGGAAACGCATCCAAGCCCCACTTGCTGGTCCCTCGCCCGCCGTGACCTGTCTGCTGTCGTCGAGCTGCGGGCACCTGCCGGCCTGGTCTGTATCTCCCACCACTCCATGGCACCCAATAGGACGAGAGTGACTCTGCCGAAGGAAAAGCCCTGCTTTATCATACCCTCCCCCTGTTCACCCCCAGCAGAGGAAGCTTTCTGTGGACGTTAACTTCATACGCACACGTGCACACGCACACGCACACGCACCCTCACGCCCTCTCTGATGTCCACAGGAACGGGAGCTTGGTTCTTCTAGAAGCCAGCACCAGATATTCCCGTTGGTCTGTCTTGAGGAAAGTCTGACCTGACGTTTCCTCAGAGCTGCCTCAGCGGCACGGAGTGGCTCCCACACTGTCTGTGCTGAGCACCTTGGTTGCCCAGCTCGTCCAGGGAAGACCTTTGTCCTGCCTGAATGTGGAGAAAGCTTTCATTTTGTCTGGCTTTTAATACATGGATCCTTTCCAAGTTCTCCACCTGGTAATGAGAAGGTGACTTGGGGGACAGCCAGTGTTGTCCCCAGGGCCTCTTAGGGAACCGTAGATGCTCTCCTATGCCGCCCTGCTTTGGTCGTGTGACAGAGTGATGGTGATGGCCTGCTTCGAGAACGCCTGGTACCTTGTCTCCCCACCCCACCCATCTGACAGCAAGATTGGCCAAGGCCCTTTGGCTCCGCAGCCTTCCTGGTTAGACTGTCTGGGTCCCCAGGAAGTCAGAGCTGTTCTGCAGCTAAAGCTTCTCTCCCGAAAACAGTTTTATCGTTCTCTTCAGAGCAGGAACCAAAGTGGGAGGGGAGGGGAGGGGAGGGGAGGGAAGGAAAGGGAAGGGAGGCACCGGGCACCCCCCTGGGCCTGCACAGGAAAAACAGAGACAAAGCCAGAGTCATTTTAAAAGGTTTTTATTGAAGGAGGCCACAAGCCTGAGCCCACGTGAGGGGACACAGGCAGGTCAAACGGTGGGCGCAGCCGCCCTCCCGCTGAAAACCTGCAGAGGTGAGGCCGGACTGCTGGGTCCCGCTGCACCCCTGGCCTAGTCCCAGGGCGCCCTCTGCTCCCAGAGGCCTCTGCTCTCCTTTGGGCGCTGACAGTATGGAGCTGCCTATCAGTCGGGACTGGTCCAGGCCGTCCCCTCTTTGCTGTCACTCAGATGAGAAGCCCCAGGCAAACCCCAGGTTCTTTAGGCGAGCAGGAATTGTGTTTGCTCACTAAAGGCGGTTACCGGTTTCCGTCACTCAGACAGGCAGAGAGGTGAGCTTGAGTAGCAGGGAAAGCTGAGTTTGCAGTAGGAAGGGCGGAGAAGGGCACGTGGGGCCAGAACCTGGTGAGGAGCCGGCCGGGGGGATGAGGGGAAGGAAGGAGTTCGTGCTGTCCGCACGCTTTCACGCCTGGGTAACTGGCGTCGAGGTGGTGCTGGTAAGAGCACGGAAGTCCACGGGGGCCAGGCTGGAGCTCACGCTGGGTGGAGTTCGCCAAATGTAATGGATTTATATTGGAGTCAATCAGCTGTGCTTAACCGTGTTTAAGGAAGGAAAATAAAAGGCTCCTGTGAGTGGGAAGGGAGCCGGTGGACGCTCCCCATCTCACAGCCTGTTTCTTAATATCCAAGTGGGCATCAAGGTCTCTTCCCCAGTCCTTGAGGCCCTCGGGAACACGCCCGGCCTCTCTGCCTTCTGGGAGACCGCTCCCAGGAGCTCGCTCGCTCCCCTTCCCTCGTTGTGTGTCTCTGAGCCCCTCCCAACTTTAATGCTCCTGTTCTGTGCGCCCCCGCTCCTTCGCTTCCCCCAACTGCTCCTCTCAGGAAACACTGCAGAGAGGCTCCTTCAGTCTCACCCAAAGGTGAGACGCTACAGTGAAAGGACCCAGGCATCCCCCTCACCAGTCAAGAGTGGCAGAGGGAGCAGGGCTGGGGGACCCCAGGTGTCAGTTTCAGGAAGAGGTGAGGCAGCTGCCTGGGGCCTCCAGAGCCTCTGGGTTGTCTCTGCTACGTGGAAAGGCTGAGACCCAGGGAGGAAGAGGCCTGTGGATTTGGTGGGGGCGGGGGGCGAGTCCCCCTCTTCCCAAGGTCAGGTGTCCTGTGCCTGAGGCTACAGTCCTCCTTTCCTCCGAGTTCTTTCTCTCCATCCCTTCCAACCACCCTCCGTTCAACAGCAGAGTGCCCACCGTGGACCAGGCACGACACTGGACTTGGGGGGGGCCCCTGCGTGCCACTTCTTCCTGATGCTGCCCCAGGTCCCAGGTCTGCTCTGGTGTGATGCAACCCCCGCTTCCCCAGGTGCATCTCAATAAGCATCGGCCAGGAGGAAGGGCTGGTGGCTCCAGCGAGAGTCGTAGACCTGAGCCCCCAACAGGCTGTGATATCACTGCTAAGTAAGAGCCAGTAGTGGAGCTGTAGAGCTGGGGGGCCCAAGGCCAAGTTCTCCCATTGGCTTTGCCTGGAGAAGCATGGAATTGCCCTCCACTGTCTTCTCGCACCCTCTCCATCCTCTTCGTGGGTCTTCCTGGCCCCTTCCCCTCATCTCTGTCTCACGGAGCCCAGCCAGTCTCTTGATTCTTTGCGGGAAGAAATCACACGTGATTCCCGGCCAGCCTCCCTGCCAGAGTGGATCAGGAGGGCTCGGCTTTTGAAGTGGAGATGCTTTTGGGAGGTAGGAAGACGGGGCTGCTCATCTGATGTTTGCTGATGGCCGGCCAGTGGGGTCTCGGGGGTCTGTCTCTGAATCACCACTGCTGGATGTAGTTCGTTGACTGAGAAGAGGGAGAGACAGGAGGCAGAACAGGTTAGTTAGCAGCTCCCGGGCCTGCTGGTTTGAGAACATTGTCTTAAGGCCTCTGAAGCCCCGAGTAATCAAAGTGAGATGATGTAGCAGCCCAGTCCTCGTCTTAAAGGGCCGGGATCAGGTTCTCCCATCCTTTGCTCCTGAGTCAGAGACAAAAAAAAAAAAAAAAGCTTCTTTCCAAAGCGTATCCTGTTTCATGTAATTCTCAAGACTCTCAAAAAAGCGTCTTCCTGGGTTTGACAGTCTACAAGGAGCCAGGCCGTAAGCTAAGTGCTTTGGATGCTTTCCCTTTTAATTCAGTCCTCGTGACACCTCTGTGGAGGAGGTGGGGTATTATCATTCTCATTTTACGGGTGGGGCAGCTGAGGCTCAGAGATCTGAGTCGTGCTACCGGAGAGTGGTGATCCTGACGGAGACCACAAGCCCTGACTTCACGTCTTACCGTCCTCCCGCTCCAGCTGGCTCTACCCCATCCGCGTTTCAAACGGCCCCCTTGATTTTGCTTCTCTGGCACCCGTCCTATCTTTCCAACTAGATCGTCAGCTCCTTCACTTATACTGAGTGCTGAGCAACAGGGCCTACAGAGACATCTTTATGGGGGCGTGGAGTGGAAGAACGGGCCATCCAGAAGTGACGGAATAACTTCAGTCCCCTCTCCCGATTCCCGCCGAGGAAGCCTTTCTAGACTCCACCTGCACTAACACGCGAGCGCGGGCAGACACGCAGCCAAACCGTAGCTGCCTCTCACACTCTGAGTCCGTCTCACCGTGAATCGTGGGTACTTGATGTGTGTATCTGGGCTAGATTTCCCGAAACCTGATGATGAAACGAAGCACACGTCACTCAACTGGCAGTTCCTGAGAATGGCACATGCCACAGCCGGACTCTTTACCACGTTTCTGGGGGGCAGGCTAAGGCCCCTAGCTGGGGCAAGGCAAAGTCCCAGCCCCCGCTGAGCATTCTCCACTAGGAAGCCGACCGGGGCTTCCCTGTTCCAGACCCCCCAGGGCTCAGGATATCCGTTGCTAAGCCTACACCTCCTGCCCCACCCTCTGGCCGCCCCGAGCCGACCCCGACCCCGTCTGTCACCCTCACCATGGAGAAGGGACTGACCACTTCTGAGCCACGCTCTGCGGAAGTCAGCGGGTTTCTCTGCAGCTCTCGCTTGGTGCAAATCCACTCAGAGTGTGACCGCCCCCACCCCCAAGTAAAGGTGAAAGGTGCCGGGGAGGGTCAAAGGGTGGGGTGACAGATGTGGCTTCTGGACTATAGCCCGGGGCTCTCTCCTCACCATCTCCCGCTCCCGGGCATGTCACTCACCTGCACCTTGAGGGTTCATCACCCGTCCTTGGAATCTGTCCTTGTGGGCGCCTGGCCTTTGGGAATCCTGGAGAATGTACCGGGAGGTGCGCTCAGTAAGAGGGTCCTGGGCATTTTGTGGCTTTGGCTGAGGCGGCGGCGGCGGCGGCGGCGGCGGCCGCTCGGGTACCTGCGGAGGCTGCGGCTGCGGCTGCGCGGGTGGCGACCGTGATGGCGCCGGCGGTGGCTGCGACTCCCGCGGCGACTCCCGAGGTGGCTGGGTTCTTTTTTCAGATTGCCGTTTCTCTTCTTGGAGTTTCTTCAGTTCCTGTCAAGAAGCCACCCGCAAGTGGCATCCTCCTCCCTCCCCACCCAGCCACGCCCCCCTGCCGGAGACACTGAGGGGAGCAAGGCAAGGGAATCCAGAGGCGGAGGCGGCTGGAGGGTCTCTGTTCCCTGGAGTTGGAGGCTGAGGCTGGGGCCTGAGCTCTCTCCCCTCACCCACCCACGCCCAAGGACTGTTTCTATAGCAACAGTGCGCCCCCCCCCCCCCCCGCACAGCCCCCTGCCCAGGAAACAGCCGCCTCGGGCCACCTACCTCCGCGCACTGAAAATCGTTTGCAGTGCCGGAGGGTAAAGAATAATCTCTTGCACATGCTCTGAAACAGCACTGCCCAGTGGAAGTATAACGAGGGCCGTGTATCATTTAAAATGCTCTGTTAGCCACGTAACAGAGTAAGAAGAAATAGGTGAAACTGGGTATAATGATACATTTTATTCAACCCAATACAGCCAAAACGTAAAACCAATACGAAAATATTAATGAGGTAGTTTATAGTCTTTGTTTTTGTATTAAGTCTTCAAAACCCAGAGGGCATTTTATACTCAGCAGCACATCTGAATTTAGACACTGCATTTTGATTTAAAATATTTAGAGTTCAGATAATTTACAGTCGAAAAAGTAGGTTCACATATCCACGTTGTTCCAAACATACTTAAAAGTGTTTCGGTAGGTAAAACGAAAATTTGTCTTAAAGAGTATATTTAAATAAATTAGATGTATGTAACGTTTAAAATGCAGGTCCTCGGTCTCACTAGCCACGTCTCAAGGGCTATAGCACACAGGCTGGTGGCCGCCCTACTGGACAGAGCAGCTTTAAAACCTCCCGAGCCTGACGCTTCAATCCCACGTTGAGGCCTCGGCCTAGTACAACAGCAAAGCTGAGTCACCCCAATACACACACACACACACACACACTCACAAACACACACGGTCCATCCAAGACATCCAAGGACCTTGCTTTCCTCCAGCCCAAGCAAAACAACATTCACCAGGTAATGGACAGCTTCCTTGGGGTCCGTCCTCTCCCCTCCCCATCCCCTCCGTGTCCCCGGAAGGACCCTGGTGAACGGGGCCCCTCTCATGCACCTGCTCTTGCTGCTGCTGCTGCTGGGCCATCAGCCACCTCCTCCGGCCCAAAGCCATCTGCCGGCGACTGGCCTCCCAGTGGTACGCACTGCCCATGATGGTGGCGGTGACAGAAGGCCCCAGGCAGGGGCTGGGGGCAGGCAGAGCCCAGGAGGCTGCCACTGCCCCCACCACTTCCGTCTCCTCCCACCTCAACCCCCTGGCCTGTGACCAGAACCACCTCACAATACGGCCGGCCGCTACCGGGGGCAACTGGGCAGCCCCTCCCCGCGACCCACCCCCGCCACCCCCCACCCACCACCCCCGCCTGCCCTGGGAAGGAGGGGGGTGTTCTTCCCACGCCTCCTAGAGAGCATCTGTAAAGTACCTTTCTCTCCAGGGCCCTGGGCAGGTAGAAGACACCTTTCCACCTAAGCCTTGAGTTTCAGTGGGCCCCGGGGGACGATCCCCCGAGTGGTCTGGCTTTCCTCTCCGCTTTCTTTCTCCCACCCTTCCCAGGATTCCAGCCTCCTCATCTGGCCCTCCGCTGACCCCTCCCTTCCCTCCTCCCTCAGTCCTCCGTCTCCCCCGCTGTGCTGACTCAAGAACAAACAGGGACTTCCCCGGTGGTCCAGTGGTTAGGACTCCACGCTTCCACTGCAGGGGGCACAGGTTCCATCCCTGGTTGGGGAACTAAGAGCCCGCATGCCGCGTGGAGCGGCCACAGAAGACCAAAAAAAGGAAAAGAAGATACGAGACCCGGCCAGCTCTCACTGAGGTCTGAGCTCTGTGAAGGCAAAGCGGCTTATTAGAAAGTACCCTGGTTCCGGGGATTGGATGCGCCGGGCTCAAGCCTACCCTCCCTCTCTTCCTCTGACCCGGGACTCAGCTCACCTCTCTGGGCCTCAGTTTCCTTGCCCGGAAAACCAGAAGGGTAGCACTTGTTACCTTCCTCACGAAGTTCACACAGGACCACGTGGGTCAATGGCTGAGAGGTATGTGAAATGAAATATAAAATCGCTCAGCTACAGGTTGGTATTATTTATTATCCTACCCGATTTGCGTCCCGTTGGGGAGGAAAAATTCGTCCTCTAGCCTTCTAGGTTCTGTGGGCTGGTCTAATGACCAGATTGACATCGGACAGACTCATAGGAGAAAAACAGGTATAATTACGTATGTTCAGGGATCCCATAAGGATACGAGACCCAAGGGCAGCTGAGGCTTATATGCCCTCCTGAGCTAAGGAATGCGATAAGGGCCTGGGCTTCAAAGCAGAGAAGGGTGAGTCACCGGGACAAAAAGAAGGGCAGACCAGACGTTTGCCCTTCTTGTAATGGGATGTTTGCCCTGCTGTGCAGGTGGGTCTCTCAGATAAAAGTTGTCTCTGATAATAACTCTCTCTGAGCCAGGCCCCCTATCTAAATTCTTTAGGCAGTTGAGGGGGAGGTAGAAAGCTCTTCCTGTGTCCTTGGGGCCTCCACGGCCTTCAACGCAAATAGCCCCAGGCCGAAGTGGCACATTCTGGGGAGAGTCATTTTGAACTCCTTGGGTCTTCAGGAGGCGGAGTGGCCAGGGGAGGGTGTCATTTCGTGAAGCCCGGGGGAAGGCTTCTGGGGGCAGGGACTGGGTGGACTGTTGGTCTTTCCCCAAAGATATAAATTTTTCTAGAAACGGCAGAGGCTGAGTCCAACTGGAAGCAAGAGGAGGGTATAGGTGAAGAAGGGGCTTCGACCCGGCCTCAGCCTCAAGCACTGTTGATGGTGGAGGGAGGGTGCAGGGTGCAGCCCTTGAACCTGAAAACGGGTTCAAACAGAGAGTTTGAACCTCAAACAGAGAGTCTGTCTGTCAGTTCAGGCGGCCAGTCTAGTGGAGTCATCTAGCGCTCTGGAGTCAAACAGACTCGGGTTCAATCCCGCCTGTGTCACCGACTACCTGGGGGAACTTGGGCAGGTCACTCAGCGTCTCTGAGCCTTTCCTCTGAAGGTTGTTGGAAGACACTATAGGATGCTTGGGAAGTGCCCGCCGTCACAGTGGGCATCTGGCTATGGCCAGCTGCTGGGGGCGCCCCAGCTCTGCTGAGGGGCCAGTGGGACCTGAGCCTTGCCGGAAAACTTTCTCCCTTTTTCAAAGAGGTGCTATACTCCCTTCTCCTCGTCCTAGCACCCAGGGATGTCATTTGCAACGACAGATACACAAGGGTTTCCAGATACAAAAAATGAAATGGAGGCTTGTCACTGGACATTTATTTTCACAGCACATTTATCTTCCTATAAACGAATTCTGCGAATATTTAGGTGGAAAGTACCTATTTTAAGAGAAAGAGAAAGAGAAAGGCACTTGACTGTCTCCGTCATTAAATGGGCAAGAGAGGAAGCGGGTTCCTGTTGGTATCTCTTCCTCCCTCGATTTCCCTCTTCCTGTCCTCCTACCTTAGGAGGACCAGGGCTCAGATGTGGAGACGCTCAGGGTAGGGGAGGTGGGCTGGGCTGAATCTGGGGAACTGTTTCCAACCCTCTGAGCCAGTCCTCCCGCGAGAGGAGGGATTTTCAGGGCAAATCTGCCAAGGCTGCGCCCTCCCGATTCTCATCTCCCTTTCCGAGCCCCTCTCGTGCCTTCCCCCTGTGCAAGCTGCCTCTCCCAACCCCACCTCTGACCTCAGAACTCCTTCCAGCTCTCGATTCTACTCCGTAGCCCACTCCGCCCCCTGTCGATTTGGATTTTAACTCATATCAGCCCTCGGGGAACTTCCCGTGCTGTTAACTGATTGTAGCCACTCGCACATTGCATTTTTAATAGAGCTGGTTATTATAGAGACCCAGAATCCTTTGCTGCGGAGAGAACAGGGTACAGTTAGAAGCGTGGGCCAGGTAAATCTTATGAAATACCGGCTGCGTTATTTAACAGGCGTGCGAATGCGATCTAGCGGCTCCCCCAGCTCTGATCAGCCTCCTCCCCTGCAGGGTAGGGGTCATGATACCTCCATCCTGGAGGTGTTGTGATGCTGGGAGGAAATAATCCACGTCACACATCGGGTTCAAGAAACAGAGGCTTTTATTGTTATAGGAGTTCACGAATTTAAGATGCCATCTTTTGTGAGAGGTACCGTTCTTTTACCTAGCCCTGAAGAAAGACAGGACGAAAGAAACAAAGAAAGACGTGCTGCGATGTTAAACGGCGAGAGTGCTTTCTCCTGGCGTCGAATGTAAGACGCATGCTGGCTCCTGAGACGTAAAGCTGTGAAAACGATGGGCATCTTGGAATGGACAATATCAGGCATCACTGTGGAGTGTGACGCCTTCTGTTGGGGGCTGTTGAAAGGCCAAAAAGAAAATGTGGAGATTTGCTGGCCTCCGTGATGGCAGCCAAGTTGCGAAAAGCCCAGTTCTTGGTTGAGTCTAACTAGTTTGACGGATCCAGTCTAGCCGGGCAGGAAACTTGCTCTCCAGCACACAGACTCTTACGTTGTAGCGCCAGGACCCCGAGCACATTCGGGGCGGGGGCAGGGGGGTGAGGAGCAGAAGGTCTGCTGGTCCACGCGCACCCCCTGATCACGTGGCTGGGAAAAACCATCTCCCTTTCCGACTGCGAAGTCAGACAGACCGATCCAGTTCTGTTGCTAGTCATAAAAGTGAAAGCTTTTGTTCTGTGACTGGGAAAAGGGAGAAGGCGGGAGAAAGGAGAATTGAGGGCGAGAGGGCGGGGTCAGAGAGAAGGGAGAGGAGGTCAGAGAAAACAAAATGGTACCTCCCTCCCTGTCTCTTCAACTAGGGCAAGCTGACAAGTGATGAAAAGAAACCTGAGGGAGCTGTCCAAGGGGTCAGGGTAAAACTTGAGGGGAAGGCAGCGCTGCTGCAGGGCCAGGAAAAACAGATACAGTGAGGCCTGGACTTGAAGAGGCTGTCCTCCCCAGCTGGCAGGGCACCCAGCAGGCTTCTGATGCCCAGGGATGGAACACTTAGAAGCGCTTGGAGTTGGCAGCCTCGGCACGGGCAGACCTTATCTGAGCGTGCAAGGCTTCCTCGGCAGCAAAGAGCAGTGGATGTGGTTGAGTGGCAGCCAGAGGAGAGGAATGGAAGAACACGGCAGATGCCCCTTGCTGACCACAGGGACGAGGTCACGTTCACCTGTGTGATCCCAGGACCCACACGGTGACAGGCACAGGGTTAGGTGTGATATCAGAGAATCAGTTGAATCAAGACTCTTAAAAACAGGATATCAGAAGATTTTCTAAAAAAAAAAAAAGAGAAGTCATATATGTGTGTGTGTGTGTGTGTGTGTGTATACACTCACTTTTTAATATGATAAAGTTGGCATCTGAAACTGATGAGAAGATGGACTATTTCATATATGATATTGGGACAACTGGGTAGCCATCCAGACAAAATAAAATCAGATCTATACCTGAACTCAAATACTAGGACAAATGTGAAGTAGGTCAGAGATGGAAACGCAAAAAGATCAACAGTTCAAAAGACGGTGGGTAGGGGATAGGAACGCGCAGTTCACAGAAAATAATAATGGATCTCAAGCGCATGAAAAGCTGTGCAACCTTGCTCATAGTAAGAGATAACATTGGATAGTATGCAAAAGTTTGATAACATGGTGGTTGGGCAAGGCTGTGGGAAACGCACTGGTTGAGAAGGCTATCTGTGCTCTTCCAGTCTCTGTCTCTGGCTTATCATTTCCAACTCCCTGGCAGCAATGATAACTGGGTCCATAGTGAGATTGTAGGACGCTTGGACAAAGGAAGGCTCACCAGCCAGCCACGTCCTGGTGTTGCCTGAACTTTTATAGGCACTTTCGTCTGTACACATGGATGTGAGCTGGCTGAGGGGCACTGACTCACGTTAACCGAACTCACAAGAAGCTGGTGCGTGAATTAGAATGCTAAGTCGTTAATTGACAAAGGGAGATACGGCTTTGCAATGACAGAACATGCATGTCTGCAATCCAAGGGACCTCATTCTAAAGATCAAAATACCTAGGAAGCTAAACTGGTGAGCACAAGATGACCTGATAAACATGGAAGCAAGCAGAAATGTAGTGGAACACAGTGAGGGTCGTAATAATTACCGCGAGCCAGGAGGCCTGCTAATCTCTTTCTGTACGGACAAATCGCATTATTTAATATTTACACATTCATGTGTTCAACCAGATTCATGTGTTCACGTGTCTAGTATGTGTCAGGCCGTATTCTAAACACTGAGGAGATAAAGTTCCCTGCTCTGGAGCTTACTTACATGCTATTAGGCTAGAAGGCAATAAACAAATAAATGTGTAAGATGTCAGGTGACATGTGCTATGGAGTCAAATAAAACCAGGAGAATGAGGGAAGATTAAGCACAGGACTATATGTTAATATTCTCATTTTTCTAGATGAAGAGGGTAAGCTACAGAGAAGTGAGTTGCGATATTTTCCCTTACATTTGGTACTTACAGGAATACCATATTCCAGGCGTGTCTCGTAATTCTTAAGATCGTGTCTAATAATTTCTCATTTCCTTATCTCCAATTTACAGATAACGGGGCTACATCGAAGACAGACGGTTAAGCGGGGAGGCCAAGTCACGCACCAGGTCACGTGATTATTAACAGGTGGAGCGGGATTAGAGACTAGGTGTTCCGAGTCTCTGCTCTTAACCGCTGCACCAGACAGCTTGTTCCTGTCTCTCTTCAGACAGACCTGTGTGTCAGGCTCAGCAACACTTACTCTCATAGTGGGCGGGACACACAAGAACCACTTCTCTTTCTTTTCGTGCCCTTTTCTAGGTCCCGTGCTCTTCATAGATGGATCCGACCTCTTCCGCTAAGTAGCTGTGTAGTCTTGGGCAAAGTTGCTCACCCTCTCTGTGTCAACCGCTCCGTCTGTAGGTAAACTTTGAAAGTCTGATATAAGGAAAGCACTTAGCGCAAAGCCCGGCCCAAGCAATAAATGTTTCCTCTTGTGTTGTTACAGGCAACACAGCTGCTCAGTTGTTTCAGTGTCACAGCCATGACGCCTTCACTGGAACCTCGTTGGACACTAGGGCCCACATTCTAGACTACCAAACCAAGGTCGCCTCACTAGCTCCCTTTATACCCCCTCAACCCCACACGGTAGGCACTAAGGTTTCCACTTCTCAGCTGGGGAGTTAAGGCTCTGGAGGTGAAGGAGTTTGCCCTAGTGGCCTGCAGCCGCGGCAGGGCGGGGGTCCTGACAACCAGGGCAGCAGTGCTCGCAGGGAGCGATCTCGGGTCCCCAGTTCTCACCGCAGCCCCTGCCAGGCGACACCGGACAGGCACTCCTGGACTCCCAGCCTTCGACTGGGTCTTCGGCCTAGACAGAGCCAGCCCGTGGGACCCTGTCGTCTTCACAGTGAAGACCAGATGACGTTTTTCGTACTCGGACCAGTCTGCTGCGAATCAATTGCGCAGACGCCCTCCTCTATTCTCCCACCCCCAATTCCCCCGAATTCTGTCTACGCGAGAGCTGGTGCCAACGAAGAGGTCCGCCCCGGCCCAGCCTCCGCTCATGCGCGCAGAGGCGGTGCCGAGGACTGGGCGGATCAACCCGCGCGGCTACACCTACCCGCGCGGAGAGGGCGGGGCATGCAAATTTAAAATGGCGCTCCAGCCCGAGGACGGCGAAGCTACCGCAGGTACCGAATTCCTCTTCTACGGTGTAGAGAATAAAAAATCTTCCCGAGAGTGTGGTGTGGTGCCACCCACAGTACTGTCACCGAAGCAAAGAAAGTGAGACCTCGAGTGAGCAGTGACAGGGGTCACACTGAGTCGAATATGGATGCGAGGAGGACGGAGACAGCGATGGCAGGTCGCTGGGTATCGCTTCTCGGCCTTTTGGCTAAGATCAAGTGTAGTATCTGTTCTTATCAGTTTAATATCTGATACGTTCTCTACCCGAGAACATCATATTAAACGGATTTTTGGATCCCGGAGTCGGGGTGGGAGCTTGCTCCGCCCGCTCCACGCATCGACCTGGTATTGCAGTATTTCCAGGACTGGTGCACCCTTCTCGGGGAAATAATTGAGGTTTAAAAAGTAAGAGCTGTGGTTTATGCTTTTTTTATCGCCCAGTTGCAGATTTTTTTTTTTTTTTTTTACGTTTGCAAGGTGTAACACTGCTCTTCTGTGGAAGTTCTTTTTGTGTCTGCTGTTCATCCTGCGGACCTAAGTGGTTAGGTTATGGGTGTTTGCGAGGCGTGACTAGGGGGAGGGAAGAGAAGGGTACTTTCTGCCGAACCTTGTCCCCAACTTTCTACGGGGCAGCGTGAGGAGACGAGAGTTCGTGTTTGGGTTTGAAAAAAGAGCCCACCGCGCGGAAGTTGCGGGACCTACTTCTGGTGTGAGTCTTGTGCGGTTTGAACGAAAGTTCACCACGCGCGAGAAAGAATAAAGAGTGGTCTCCGTCCGGGTTTAAATACCTACCTCATAGTGTTACCAGGAGAATTAAGTAAGATGGAGTGTGTGAAGTACTCAGCCAAGGGACTGGCATACAGTGAGTCCTCTGTGGCTCGTAGCGGTTAGTTTGGCCCGGGAAGCTAGTTTAATCTTCCTCGGGAAACGTACAAAGTAACACATCAACTTTGACCACCAAAACTCACATTGTTTTCCAGTGTGTGTGACTTAAGAAATCAGTGCTTCTCAATCTTCTCAATCTAAGGTGCACGGGGGTCGCCTGTGGACCTTACAGGAATGCAGGTTCTGGTTCAGTAGGGGTCACGGACTGAGTTGTGCCCCCAAAGTTCGTATCTGTAAGCTCTATCCGGAGGGGAGGCCTCTGGGGCCGGTGAGGTTTGGAAGAGGTGATGGGGGATGGGGTCCTCTTGTTGGGATTAGCTCCCCAATGAGAGGAGGCACGGGAGAGCTTATCCTTTCCCTCTCTCTAACACGTGAGGAGAGGGAGGGGAGTCCACCACGTGCAAGCCAAGCCAAGACTATCCCCAGAACCCTGCCACGCTGGCGCCCCGATCGGGGACTTCCAGTCTCCGGAACTGTGACAAAATCCATTTACGTTCTTGAAGCCACCGGCCTGTGGCGTTGTATTTTGGCAGCCCTGGCAGCCCTCTCAAACTAAGACCGGAGGTGTGACTTGGTGCCTGCGTCCTGCATTTCTCACCGGCTCCAGGGCGATGCGGATGTTGCTGTTCACAGACTCGCGCTTTGAGCAGCAAGGGCCTAGAACAGATTACTAGGAAGTGACCCTAAACGCTGTATGTTTTCCCTGACGATGAGTACTTTCAATGTTCTCCTGTACATCTACAACAGCGATCTGTTATGGTAACTCCGAACCCCTAACAGCTCTGGCCTGTCAGAGGCACTCAGCAAGTCATTGCCAGAGAGAAGAATGGGTGAGCGAAGGGCTGTGCCTGACAGTTGGCTGCCGGGCCTCGGGGGAAGACCTCTGCCCTTGGAAGACCTTTGGAAGCCCCGGGGGTGAGTCAGGCTGCCTCTCTCCCCTCTGAGGTTTGGGGGTGATGACACTTCCTCAGGGTCCTGTAAAGGTAAAATGAGATGGTGACCAGGAACGTGCCGTAAGCAGTGCCTGGCTCACACACGGAGGCACTAACAAACCGTCGGTGAGTAGATCTGAGCCCCACGAAAGGTTTCGCGGCCTCTGGACTGGAACTCCTTGATGCAACGCTCATGTTGGCCTCCTGACCTGGAAGCTGACCAGACTGTCCCGGTCAGGGCAGCCAGCGGGCCCGGGCGGGAGGATAAGAATGGGGGTGGGGGTGGGGGTGGGGGTGGCGGGACCGGGTTTGATTCCTGGTCGGGGTTACGGGGAGCTGCGGCGCGGCCACAAAAATAGAACAAAAAACAAAAACAGATATCTGAAACACCACTTCAACACGTAATTAATGCGGAGCTATTTGACAGTTTTTAATACCAAGCCTTTGCGATCCCGTGTGTATTTCACACTTAACAGCACATATGTATTAGGAGGAACCACCTTCCTAGCGCTCCCTAGCTGCGAGTGGCTAGTGGCTGTGACAGCGCAGGTCAACAGAATGGGGATGAGAGTGGAGGGAAACGAGTGAGGCGCTTGCCTTGGCCAAAAAATTTCAGGGAGCACCAAAAACCCAGTAATCAAAATAAATCTCTCGATTATCTTAGGATCCAGGTAAGATGCACTGTATCAAAATATTCCTTATCTTGATTGCTGAAGAGCGTTTCGGGGCGGCACTCCCTTAAATGTTTCGCCCGCCCGCCCCGAAGACTAGTTTCTCACTGGCCTCACCTAGTCCTGGCCCCGGATAATAATACTGATACCCACCCCGCGGAGTTACGGGGAGAATCAAATGAGTTAATACACACGGAGCGCTCGGCAGAGGGGCGGGCACTGGGAAGGGCTCAGGCAGCACCCGCCATCAGGTTTTCCCTGCGGCAGGGTGAAACGGCCCCATTGGGTTTCAGTCCTGCATCAGTGATACCTTCTAAGAGCTCTTCTGAGATCCAGTGAAAGAAATAGAAACTCCCCAACTAAAGTGAAG
This sequence comes from Globicephala melas, assembly GCF_963455315.2. Taxonomy (NCBI): domain Eukaryota; kingdom Metazoa; phylum Chordata; class Mammalia; order Artiodactyla; family Delphinidae; genus Globicephala; species Globicephala melas. The sequence goes on from NC_083333.1 coordinate 39,556,525, forward strand.
CTCTGTTAGGAAGGGGGATGGAAAAGGTTTACGCTGCCTGGGCAGCCTGCGGCCTTTGCCACAGAGAAGCGTTGCCGCTGCGAAACTTCATCCCCACTTTGCCAGAGGCCTTAATTTATTTACGGGCCTTGATGCCCAGAGCGTCCCTGGCAGTCACTCTCCTCTCTGGTGTCCTGCCACCCCAGGCCAGATCTTCCCCTCTTCACCCCTGGATCGGGCCAGGACCCTCCTAAGCGCTTCTCCGATTCAGTCTGTTTTGCACACCTTCTGTTCACTCAGCAAACGTTTACTGTGCACCTCCTACAGGCCGGGCCCTGGCCTAGTGCTGGGACACAGAGGTTAAGGGCTTGCTGATGAGGGTCGCCGCCCTCAAGGATCTCAGATTTCAGTGGCGGAGATACAGGACCGCCCCCAACGAGTGGTGAATGGTGGACTCGAAGTCTGGGGTGGGATGAAACACAAAGGAGGGCCGCAATCATCCTGGGGTGGGGTGGGGTGGGGTGCGGTGCGGTGCGGTGCGGAAGAGCCCATGAGGAAGGCTTGCTGGGGCAGCTGAAGCCGAAGCGGAGCCCAGAGGCTCTGCGTAAGAATTAGACAGGTGAGGAGGAGGTGGAGGGAAAGGAGGTCTCAGGCAGAGGAAGCTTTCTGTAGGAAGCCCGGGATCTGGGTTCATTCGTAGAAGCACCGACCGACGCAGGCGCTTGAGTTGGAGAGAATCCCTCCAGCTGCTCAGCCCGGCCCTCTGCGTCCACACACCTCCTCCCTTCCCCACTGTGGGCCATCCGCCTTCCGCCTGGCAGGGAGATTACCCCACCGGCCCTGGGAAGCCCCCACTCTAGACCTTCCGCTCCCCGGACTCAGAATGAGCGCCCCATCCGACCCTACGAAGCGGAGGCCTATTTAACACATTGCAGTCTGGACGTTTCCAGCGAAAGTGTCTTGCGACCTCGTCTTCAGGAAAACTCTCAGCCAACGGCTCCTCCCACAGGCCCCTCTAGCCGCCCACCCCGAATCCCCTACGGTTCGGTCTTTTGTCTCCGCTCGCATTGATGCCAAAGAGGAGCTCCCCCGCAGCAGCCCGGAGGATAAGGTCAGCCCGCCGGAGCCACGCCCCCTTGGGCGGGCGGGGGCGGGGCATGCAAATGTAAAATGGCGCTCCAGCCCGAGAAGGACGAAGCTACAACAGATCCAGAATTCCTCTTCTACAATGTAGAGAATAAAAACTCTGCACGAGAGTGTGGTGTGGTGCCACCCACAGTACTGTCACCGAAGCAAAGGAAGTGAGACCTCGAGTGAGCAGTGACAGGGGTCACACTGAGTCCAATATGGATGCGAGGAGGACGGTGACAGGGATGGCAGGCTGTTGGGTATCGCTTCTCGGCCTTTTGGCTAAGATCAAGTGTAGTATCTGTTCTTATCAGTTTAATATCTGATACGTTCTCTACCCGAGAACATCATATTAAACGGATTTTTGGATCCCGGAGTCGGGGTGGGAGCTTGCTCCGCCCGCTCCACGCATCGACCTGGTATTGCAGTATTTCCAGGACTGGTGCACCCCTCCCGGGGAGATAATTGAGGTTTAAAAAGTAAGAGCCGTGTGTCGTGTGTCGCTGTGCGCTCCTTTAGCGAAGCTTTTTCTGTTGGACTGGACCAGAGCTTTTTCTCCTTTCGATAGTGTTTTCAAAATCTTTTGCGTCTGTTTTTCTTGTAGATTTGTTTGTATAGATAGGTTGTATGTGCAGAAAAGGAGCAAGTTCAGTTGGGTAGAGGAAAGAACCGCTGTGACTGAGAGAGCTCTCTCACAGTTTCCCATTCTTCAGCGTTGGGAGGGCCTTCGTACTGGTTGGCGGAAGGACCCACGACCACAAGGTGACTGCCCTGTGTGCTTTGGCTGTTTTCGCATTCACCTTGCCGTCTCTCTCCTTCTGTTAGGTAACTGAACGTCCCTTTCTCCATTTTTCTCTCATTTTCCCCCAATTTTAAACCGTGTTCTTGCGCTAAGAATTTCTTCTCTTTTCTGCCTTCTCTCGAAGTGCAGCTTTGTGCTTTTGCTCAAACGTGGCGTCCTCTGGAGGACATAGTTTCTGCCCCACAGTCTTCTCAGGGGGCCTCTCTCCCACATTCCTCCGTCTGTGGAAACTAGGAAAGGAGCGGAGAGGGTATCCAAGCTTCGTCTTGAGGCTCCCAGACCGTTTCCACGTCACCCTCAAAGCAGAAAGAAAACAGTAGCTTGAGTCTTCTGTTCTTCTGTCTCTACTTCCCCCGACTTCTTTTGGTGCCTCCAGCATTACTTCTGTCCTAGTGTTTCCTGATGTCGATATCCACAGGCACGGCTTCCCTGGTGGCGCAGTGGTTGAGAGTCCGCCTGCCGATGCGGGGGACACGGGTTCGTGCCCCGGTCCGGGAAGATCCCACATGCCGTGGAGCGGCTGGGCCCGTGAGCCATGGCCGCTGAGCCTGCGCATCCGGAGCTCCTGGGCCACCACAGTGAGAGGCCCGCGTACCGCGGGGAAAACAAAAAAAAAAAATCCACAGGCAGAAAAGGACCGAGCGCGAGGGCAGCTCCCGCTGAGAGCCACGAGGATCCACCCGGAATGGAGGTTTAAATGATGGGCTTTCCGGGCTTCTCTGGTGGCCCAGTGGTTAACAATCCGCCTGCCAGTGCAGGGGACACGGGTTCGAGCCCTGGTCCAGGAAGATCCCACAGGCCGCGGAGCAACTAAGCCCGTGTGCCACAACTACTGAGCCTGCGTGCTGCAGCTACTGCAGCCCGCACGCCTAGAGCCCGCAACAAGAGAAGCCCCCGCAATGAGAAGCCCGCGCACCGCAACGAACAGTAACCCCCGCTCGCCGCAACGAGAGCAAGGCCCCGAGCAGCAACGACGATCCAACGCAGCCAAAAATAAATTTATATTAAAAAAAAAAAAAGTGATGGGCTTTTCACTTAGGTGCGTGTGTTGGTTGTACTGTATACAGCTGACTGACAAGGAGAGGTCAGTGTCACCGAAAGGAGTTTTATTACTTACAGTTCCCAAGAGAAGAGGGCACGCCACACCCTGCAGCGAGCCACATAGGGACTCGGCCTGGCCTGCTCGGTTGGGAGGCAGGAGCGGAGAGTATATGGCCTTTATCGTCCTGGGGAGGGGAGGGGAGGGGAGGGGAGGGGAGGGGAGGGGAGGGGAGGGTGGGGAGAATGGGCAGAGGCATCAAGGTAGGCCAGTTTGAGCAAGGTTCGGATTGGACCATTAGAATAGCATTCGGTGAGCTTTGGGCTACAGGGCTGTTCTCTAGTTGTGAGGTAACGGGCCCTGGGGTGAGAGAGGGCAGGGGAAATACTAGCTGGAGTGTGAGAGTAACTAGAGGAGGCAGTTGCAGATACGGGTGTTGGAAGATTGCTTTGCACGTGAACAGCAGGCTCCCAAAGCAAGTAGGTTGCACTTCTAGGAATTAGTTAGTCCTGCGAGGGGCAGTCTCTTCCAGGCCAGCAGGCCCTCAAGACGTCAAAGCATCGTAAATTATAGAAAAACTTAAAACATGATTAATCCAGTGGATGATCATTTTACTTGAACTTTCCAGTCTCGGGATTACCTAGGGGTAGAGGGTGGAAAAGCAATGAGGGCGCTAGGAGAAGCATTCGACATACACCTCTCCTACCAAGGCATCCCCCCCGCAGCACGAGATCAGATTCCAATGAACAGTATGCATTGGGGTTTATTCATTCAAGAAATATGGATTGAGGGACTTCCCTGGTGGCGCCGTGGTTAAGAATCCGCCTGCCGATGCAGGGGACACGGGTTCGAGCCCTGGTCCGGGAAGATCCCACATGCCGCGGAGCAACTAGGCCCGAGTGCCACAACTACTGAAGCCCGCGCGCCTACACAACAAGAGAAGCCACCGCAATGAGAAGTCCGCGCGCGGCAACGAAGAGTAGCCCCCGCTCGCCGCAACTAGAGAAAGCCCGCACGCAGCAACGAAGACCGAACACAGCCAACAATAAATAAATAAATAGATAGATAGATAGATAGATAGATAGATAGATATTTAAAAAGAAGAAGAACAAGAACAAGAAGACCTAGAGGAAGATTTAGGAAATTATTTTATAAATCCTTTCGACTCAAAATCTGAATATTTTTAAAATTGATAAATATGATGATATAAAAAGAACTTTCCATGAAACCTTTAAGCAATGGAATCATCGCCTTAAGTAAAGCCAAAGCCAGATCTCCAACAGGAGAAAATGTTCACCGCTTCCATTACAGACAAAGCGCCAGTCCCCTGAATGTGTAAATTGCAGATCCACGCCCTTAGGATAAAGCCCAACCGAGAATCCAGGAGGAAAAGGGCCGAAGACCCCCAACAAGGAGTTAGTTCACGGAGAGAAAATAAAGGCGTCTCTGCAACAGGAGAGGACGCTCAACCTTATTTACCCAAGATTAGAAAACTGCAAATCCAAACTACGCCGAGGTACCATTTTCACCTGTGAGATCGACCCCTCCCCCCTTTCCCCACCCCGCACCAAAAAAGCATTCGCAGGTTTGATGCCACGTGGGGTTGTTGGCGAGGCTGGGGCAAGAGGCGGTGCCGGGGAACGCCTGCCGTGCTCTTCCGGTCACCGTCCGTGATCTCCCGAGCTTCAAGGCTCCGTTTCAGTGAAGATGGCTGGGACCGCGACGGCCCTGCACCACCGTGAGGGCACAAGGGCACGCGACCGGCCTCCGCAGAGCGCCGTGCACGGGGGCCGGGCGCGATTCGCAGGCCCTTCAGTCCGTGCACGTCGATTTGAGCAAACTCCGCGGAAGTGAATCACGCTGCGAAAACGGAGATGCTAAGTTACTGATTTGCGACGGGCACTGTTGCATTCCAACGACTGTCACCCAGGGCATCCCTTCTCAGGACGACCCGTCCCCCCAGGGGACCCGAACCGTCGGGCAGAAGCCGGGCGGGAGAACACCGACGCGAGCAGACCGGCCCCGAGCAAGGAGGGGCGAGGGGGTGTGGTGGTGGTGGTGTGGTGGTGGTGGTGGTGGTGGCGGTGGCGGCTGAAGAGCCGCCTTTAATCATGGCGTGTGTCGGGCACTGGCTAAGCGTGGAGGAGGCACTCTTACTCATTGAACGGTTGTTGAATGTGCCGTGCGTGTGGGGGGGGAAGAGCGGTGGACAAAAGGCAAGTTCTTGATTGCTGGGGCTCGAACCGTGACAGCTGCTACCGTGTCAGCGCTCCCCTCGCATTCTCCGGCTGCCGCCCCTGTCTCTGGTCTGCGGCGGGACGTGCACCGGCCAGGAGGCCAGGAGGCGGGCTCCGGGTCTGGCCTGGGCTCCGGGTGCGAGGAGCCGGTCCGGAGGGTGGAGTCCGCCCGCGGCAGCCGCGCGTCCCCGGGCGACAGAAGGCGGAGCATGCAGATTAGAAACGGCTGTTCGGCGCGGGAAGGACGGGACAATCAAGTACACAGACTTTCTCCTCACAAAGGTAGAGAACAGAAAGTCTGCACAGGAGTCTAGTGCTAGCACTGTGGACGAGGCAAAAGGAGGCAGACGAGGCGTGAGGATGAGGGCGCTCACCGTGGCTTGAATAGGGATGAAGGGAAGAGGGCAACGGCCAGAGGCAGAGAGGTGGTATCGCTTCTCGGCCTTTTGGCTAAGATCAAGTGTAGTATCTGTTCTTATCAGTTTAATATCTGATACGTCCTCTATCCGAGGACAATATATTAAATGGATTTTTGGAGCTAGGAGTCGGAATAGGAGCTTGCTCCGTCCACTCCACGCATCGACCTGGTATTGCAGTATCTCCGGGAACGGTGCACCTCCCCTCACGGGGACTAAACCAGTGGTTGAAAAAAGAAGATGCCACTTTCCGGATTACTGTAGCGCGTGGGTTGTCCGTTCCCGTGCAGTGGCGGGGGAGGCTGTGTGAGCTTTGGTTTGTGACACTAGCTGGGTTCCTGCAATTCTTCGAAGGCCCCCTTCCCCCCGCCCTCCACCGTGTTTCTTAAGCCGGCGGTTCCGACTTGTGGGGCGGGGCGCGGCGCAAGTCCTGTGATCCAGTCTTTGTGTTTCACGTGTAAAGGGCTCCTTCTGTCGCCTGCCCTGCGGCGGAGAGGGGAAAACTCCTGGCCCTGGATCTTGACTGGTTTTCCAAGTGGAGGCGCGGAGTACTAACGTCGCCCCAGCACCGGGGAAGAGAGAGGAGGCAGAGAGAAACTTCAGGGGTGTAGGATCTTCTCCTATCCTGGCCCAGTTGCCCACCGTGCGGTAGGCTCTGCCGCTCTACGCCAGATGGAGGCAAGTACGCGTTCCTCGTATTTGACCGCAACGTCGGTGTTCGGGCCTAGAAACAGGCGCTGTGTGGAGAGGCAGTACTTTTAATACCTTCGTTTTGGGAAGACCCACCTCCTCATGTGAAATGGGTCGTTTAATCCCACCGGTGCAGACGGGGGCCAGGTACATCAAAAACCGCTTTTACAGGGGTCACGGAAAACAAAAAGGTGACTGGAAGCGCGAGAAAAACAGCCCCGAACCCCCTTTCCTCCTCCTTAAGTGCCTTGTTTTTTTCCTTCCTCTCTGCGGGGGAAACCGCTCTCTAACACCCCAGAGCTGTGCCATTGTTGCGGAGCGCGCGCGCCTTTCCGGCTCGCCCAGCACCGCGGTAGGCACCGGTCTCGTTCCAACTGCAGCTCCAAAGGGGCGCCCTGGGGCCTAAATTAGAGCTCCCCTGCTACAGCCGGTGGTGGTCCCCCCGTCCTTCCAACCCACTCCTCCCCGCGCCGGACCACGTGCGTCTGAGCCCCACTCCGTCGCCCCGGGGGGGGGGGGGGAAGCTGAGGCTTCCATCGACAGGCTGGATCCACCCCTGGCCGTCCTCCGTTCCTGTCTCCGATCCGCAGTGTCGTAGGTCCCCGTACTACATGTACTAGCGCAAGGGATACAAGAGAACCGCTCCATGGATCTCCATCGAAGGCTGGCCATGTGGGCCAGGTCTTCGGTTTGTACACCCCGGTAGCGGGCGCTCTTCTCTCTCACGCGGCGCGCGGCGAGACTCTTACCCGGCCCTGTGTCAGCAGAGTAAGTAAGTGCGACGCCCTTGCACTACTCGTACGCACGACGGTGGCCAATCAGAGCCTGGCTCCGCGGTGTGGTGGGCACACCAGTGGCAGGACAAGGCCCCGGCCGTAGCCCCGAAAAACGCAGGCTGCTGGGTCTACGGGCCCACTCACCGTGCGGAGGAAAACGCTCGCTCTGCGGCACGCCCCCTCACCCAGCGAGGCTGGGGCGGCACAGGCCCCAGCCTGCCACGTAACAACCAGCAGCGAAGCTGAAATGAAGCGGGGCGGAACCGCTTCTCCCGACGTCTCCACCCCCAACGCAGACCTCGTTGATGCTTGCGGAGCAATCGCTTGCTTACCGTGTTAAAATCTTTGTGGTTCCGGGCGGCCGCTAGGCAAATACTGACGATAACCGTTCGCACGCCACGAAAAAATGCGTAGGAGCGGGCGAAGTAGCAAAACCCAGCAGCAACCACCCGGGATCAACCAAAAAAACATGCGGAAACGCGAACGCAGTGACCAACACGTGGACGCTGGACATACACGTCACAGTAGCGCGAAGTGCCAGCTACGCACCAGCGCCGTTTCTCTTCTTTTTCCACAGCTTAGTTTCTCCCCCAGAGGGAGGTGCACCGTTCCTGGAAGTACTGCAATACCAGGTCGATGCGTGGAGTGGACGGAGCAAGCTCCTATTCCAACTCCCTGCTCCAAAAATCCATTTAATATATTGTCCTCGGATAGAGGACGTATCAGATATTAAACTGATAAGAACAGATACTACACTTGATCTTAGCCAAAAGGCCGAGAAGCGATACCGTTGCCACCTCCTTCGCCAGCACACCCCTCTTCTCCCTCGCCTTTCAGCTCACGGTGAGGAAACTCATCCTCAAACGAAAGCCCGCCCTCTTCCCTAGACTTCACGGCGTCCTATTGCCACAACTTGTAACACATACCTAGTTTGTCAGATCCTTTAAACTTATTGGGGGCTTTTAGGCTTTCTATTCTCCCATGCCTCCCCCGGACAAACTGCCAAGCAATTTACATGCCCCGCCCACAAGCGCGCACGTTTCCTGCTCCCCGTGTGCGCCCTCTCGCGGTGGAACCGAAACAAGCGAGTACCCGGAAAGTTCTTTCCGCCTGCTTTGCCGGGATACGCCCAGAGCGAGAGAGACGCACAGAGTTCTACCAGGTTTTGCTTTCCAGCATTTCTTTTGCTTCTCATTTTTTTCCCCCAAACATACAGCTACCTTGAAAGAGTCTTACAAGTGGACACCCACCCACCACCTAACGTCGTCTTACTGTTGTACGGACGCATACGCACATGCGTTGGCTATGTTTAAGTTCTAAGGTCAATTTTTAATAACGTCGTTTCCCACAGTCCTTTATTTTCCCTTCTATCAGTTATTCACAAAAAGACTTAAATATAAGGAAAAACAAGACGAAACAAAGCAGGTCCTTCTTGTGTCAGGGCCTACTGGGTCCCGGAGAGCAAATGTGCCTATTTTTCCCTGGATACTGAGAGATAAGGGGAGCCCCATCAGCCTGGCTGTGTTTTTTGCCACCTACGGTCAGTTCAGTGTCACAGGTGCAGCCCAGAGTGGTTAGGAGGTGGAGGTTGGCCGCGTGAGTCTCACAGCGCGGGCACGGGGCGAGGCAGCCGAGGGGGGGTGGGGGAATCTTCGTGCGGGGGAAGTTGTCTGGATGAGGGGTGGGGGTGAAGGGACGCTGAAAGGTGTGCCGACAAAACAATGAATCAATAGTCAATCTAAGAAGGAAACGGGAAATTTTCTTCGAGCCCACCTGAGGGTTATAACCGGGGAGACGGTCTTTCCGAAAGCTCTGAGGACCGTTGCGAAGAGGTAATGTACTTTTCTCCCCCGCCCCACCCCCGGGCCGCGTGGCTTGCGGGATTGTGGGATTTGGGATCTTAGTTCCCCCACCAGGGATTGAACCCGGGCCCTCCGCGGTGAGAGCGTCGAGTCTTACCCACTGGACCGCCAGGGAAGTCCCACGTGATACTTTCTGTTTTTAATTGAAGTATAGTTGATTTACAATGTTTCAGGTGTACAGCAAATTGATTCAGATATATTTATTTGCTTTTTATTATATATTCTTCAGATATATAATATATATTCCTTTTCAGATATACATACACGCTGCATATATTATATAGTATCATATAGTCTTTTCAGATTCTTTTCCATTATAGGTTACTACAAGATATTGAATATAGTTCCCTGTGTTATACGGGAGGTCCTTGTTGTTTCACTCTTTTATGTATAGCAGTGTGTATCTCTTAATACCGAATTCCAAATTTATCCCTCTCCTCCTCACTTTCCCCTTTGGTAACCATAAGTATATGTGATTTTAGGGAAGGGGTAAGTGCAATCAAGCACACATCTTGGTAAAAGGCTACAGCTACTCAGAAGGAACAGATACCTTAGGTAAGGGTTTTAGTGCTTTTCTAAGTCTGGGAAGCATGCAAGAAACTGGGTGCATAAAATTTTCTCTTGCAGATATCTAACTCTCTGAGGTCTGGTTCTGTCAGTTTCCTCCTCATCCTGATCTCCACCCTGAATCCCTTTCGGGGTGGATGGGAGGTAGGTCAGCAACTATAGAGACTAATGACTTGATCCTTGTAGAACTGGATGGTGGGTAATTCTTTATTTTACAGTTCCTTCCCTTTCGGTCTTAATTTCCACCAGGGCCAAGGGGGCATTTCGTAACCAAGCTGTGCCACTCGCTAAGAATGCTCGTTCCCAGGTCAGGTGAGGGTTTCGTTGATAGGCCACTCAATGTGCTATTGGTGGACTAGGCCCTGTTAACAATAACCAAAAGCCTCTGGACTGCCTGTCTTACCAGCCTGTTGTGGTCCAGGAAACAGTGCCCTCTTGTTGCTCCTTCCCTCATCTAGAGGTACACTATCGCATTCATTGCTCTTATAGAACTGGGTATTCGATCTATCATTGCAAGTCCCCAAGTCATCGTTATTTCTGATCTCAGATGGCCGCCAGGGAAGTCCCAAAACAAGAAAAATTTAAACAAAGCTTTTTTCCTCTGTTCATTTGTGCCTCCTCCCTCCCCTCTAGTGTGCATTGCGCACCTATGTTATGCACGAACAGACCTCCCTGAGAGCAGAAATACCTCCTGGACCATAAAGATCCATATTTTTTTTGTCGTTCTGGCACTAGCCAGATAACTCCTTAGAAGATAACATTCCTTCCTCTATCATTTCAGGGGTCAGGACTGTAAGGTCGGATCTTAACAAACGGCACCGCGAAACAGAGGAAAGCTACAAGTGAGCTTTATTAGGGAGCGCTCCCGGGCGAGGTTCACTGGTCCGAGAGAAAGGGGCCAGAGAAGTCGCGTCCAGTACTGGATGAGGGGGATTTTTATTGGGGTAAAAGCAGAAGGCGGCTTGCAAGGGGAGGGGGTGGTTTGCTATACAGGGTAATTCCTTATTTGGTGAGGATACAGCAAATTCCTTATTTGGTGAGGGCCAGGTGTTGGTTGGTCTGTTGTGGGGCGTAAGCCCATTTTCCTTTCCCGTCAGCCCCATTGTTTTCTGGGCAGGAAGTTAGAGTCTCTTGTTGATTCCCATAACAGGTGAGATCGTTATGTACCGATGCCTCTCCTTCCTCATACTGGTCGATGTTTTCTCTTATCCCCCGGGCCTCCTTTCACCCGGGCCAACGGACCTTACAAGGATAACCCACCACTCACCTTGTATGTGCACACACCCTCGGTGAACTTTATGTAAAATGCCAATTACTCATTTCCCTCAAAGATAACAATTGCTGCAGGGACTTCCCTGGTGGTCCAGTGGTTAAGGATCCTGCTCCCAATGCAGGGGGCTGGGTTCAATTCCTGGTCAGGGAACGAGATCCCACATGCATGCCGCAACTAAGAAGTCCACATGCTGCAACAAAGATCCTGAGTGCTGCAACTAAGACCCAGTGCAGCCAAAATAAATAAATATTAAAAAAAAATTTTCTTGCCTTAAAATATGAATTTTATTTCATCAGGTGGCAGGTACCAAAGGGTAGCTGAGGGACGGAGAGGGGGAGGGAGGGGGGAGGGAGGGGGAGGGAAGGAGGAAGGTGATTGGAGAGTGTGATGCTAGAAGCAGAGGGGTTAAAGCACTTAGTAAAGACTAGATCTAGGGGGCTTCCCTTCCCTTCCCTGGTGGCGCGGTGGTTAAGAATCTGCCTGCCAATGCAGGGGACATGGGTTCGAGCCCTGGTCCGGGAAGATCCCACATGCCGCGGAGCAACTAAGCCCGTGCGCCACAACTACTGAGCCTGCACTCTAGAGCCTGCCAGCCGCAACTACTGAGCCCGTGTGTCACAACTATTGAAGCCCACGTGCCTAGAGCCCGTGCTCCGCAACAAGTCACTGCAACTAGAGAAAGCCCCCACACAGCAACAAAGACCCAATGCAGCCTAAAATAAAATAAAATAATTTAAAAATTTAAGAAAAGACTAGATTTAGGGTTAGACCAGGCGAGTGAGTGAGGGGAAGGAGGAGGCACAAATGAACAGAGGAAAAAAGCTTTGTTTAAATTTTTCTTGTTTTGGGACTTCCCTGGCGGCCATCTGAGATCAGAAATAACGATGACTTGGGGACTTGCAATGATAGATCGAATACCCAGTTCTATAAGAGCAATGAATGCGATAGTGTACCTCTAGATGAGGGAAGGAGCAACAAGAGGGCACTGTTTCCTGGACCATAACAGGCTAGTAAGACAGGCAGTCCAGAGGCTTTTGGTTATTGTTAACAGGGCCTAGTCCACCAATAGCACATTGAGTGGCCTATCAACGAAACCCTCACCTGACCTGGGAACGAGCATTCTTAGCGAGTGGCACAGCTTGGTTACGAAATGCCCCCTTGGCCCTGGTGGAAATTAAGACCGAAAGGGAAGGAACTGTAAAATAAAGAATTACCCACCATCCAGTTCTACAAGGATCAAGTCATTAGTCTCTATAGTTGCTGACCTACCTCCCATCCACCCCGAAAGGGATTCAGGGTGGAGATCAGGATGAGGAGGAAACTGACAGAACCAGACCTCAGAGAGTTAGATATCTGCAAGAGAAAATTTTATGCACCCAGTTTCTTGCATGCTTCCCAGACTTAGAAAAGCACTAAAACCCTTACCTAAGGTATCTGTTCCTTCTGAGTAGCTGTAGCCTTTTACCAAGATGTGTGCTTGATTGCACTTACCCCTTCCCTAAAATCACATATACTTATGGTTACCAAAGGGGAAAGTGAGGAGGAGAGGGATAAATTTGGAATTCGGTATTAAGAGATACACACTGCTATACATAAAAGAGTGAAACAACAAGGACCTCCCGTATAACACAGGGAACTATATTCAATATCTTGTAGTAACCTATAATGGAAAAGAATCTGAAAAGACTATATGATACTATATAATATATGCAGCGTGTATGTATATCTGAAAAGGAATATATATTATATATCTGAAGAATATATAATAAAAAGCAAATAAATATATCTGAATCAATTTGCTGTACACCTGAAACATTGTAAATCAACTATACTTCAATTAAAAACAGAAAGTATCACGTGGGACTTCCCTGGCGGTCCAGTGGGTAAGACTCGACGCTCTCACCGCGGAGGGCCCGGGTTCAATCCCTGGTGGGGGAACTAAGATCCCAAATCCCACAATCCCGCAAGCCACGCGGCCCGGGGGTGGGGCGGGGGAGAAAAGTACATTACCTCTTCGCAACGGTCCTCAGAGCTTTCGGAAAGACCGTCTCCCCGGTTATAACCCTCAGGTGGGCTCGAAGAAAATTTCCCGTTTCCTTCTTAGATTGACTATTGATTCATTGTTTTGTCGGCACACCTTTCAGCGTCCCTTCACCCCCACCCCTCATCCAGACAACTTCCCCCGCACGAAGATTCCCCCACCCCCCCTCGGCTGCCTCGCCCCGTGCCCGCGCTGTGAGACTCACGCGGCCAACTTCCACCTCCTAACCACTCTGGGCTGCACCTGTGACACTGAACTGACCGTAGGTGGCAAAAAACACAGCCAGGCTGATGGGGCTCCCCTTATCTCTCAGTATCCAGGGAAAAATAGGCACATTTGCTCTCCGGGACCCAGTAGGCCCTGACACAAGAAGGACCTGCTTTGTTTCGTCTTGTTTTTCCTTATATTTAAGTCTTTTTGTGAATAACTGATAGAAGGGAAAATAAAGGACTGTGGGAAACGACGTTATTAAAAATTGACCTTAGAACTTAAACATAGCCAACGCATGTGCGTATGCGTCCGTACAACAGTAAGACGACGTTAGGTGGTGGGTGGGTGTCCACTTGTAAGACTCTTTCAAGGTAGCTGTATGTTTGGGGGAAAAAAATGAGAAGCAAAAGAAATGCTGGAAAGCAAAACCTGGTAGAACTCTGTGCGTCTCTCTCGCTCTGGGCGTATCCCGGCAAAGCAGGCGGAAAGAACTTTCCGGGTACTCGCTTGTTTCGGTTCCACCGCGAGAGGGCGCACACGGGGAGCAGGAAACGTGCGCGCTTGTGGGCGGGGCATGTAAATTGCTTGGCAGTTTGTCCGGGGGAGGCATGGGAGAATAGAAAGCCTAAAAGCCCCCAATAAGTTTAAAGGATCTGACAAACTAGGTATGTGTTACAAGTTGTGGCAATAGGACGCCGTGAAGTCTAGGGAAGAGGGCGGGCTTTCGTTTGAGGATGAGTTTCCTCACCGTGAGCTGAAAGGCGAGGGAGAAGAGGGGTGTGCTGGCGAAGGAGGTGGCAACGGTATCGCTTCTCGGCCTTTTGGCTAAGATCAAGTGTAGTATCTGTTCTTATCAGTTTAATATCTGATACGTCCTCTATCCGAGGACAATATATTAAATGGATTTTTGGAGCAGGGAGTTGGAATAGGAGCTTGCTCCGTCCACTCCACGCATCGACCTGGTATTGCAGTACTTCCAGGAACGGTGCACCTCCCTCTGGGGGAGAAACTAAGCTGTGGAAAAAGAAGAGAAACGGCGCTGGTGCGTAGCTGGCACTTCGCGCTACTGTGACGTGTATGTCCAGCGTCCACGTGTTGGTCACTGCGTTCGCGTTTCCGCATGTTTTTTTGGTTGATCCCGGGTGGTTGCTGCTGGGTTTTGCTACTTCGCCCGCTCCTACGCATTTTTTCGTGGCGTGCGAACGGTTATCGTCAGTATTTGCCTAGCGGCCGCCCGGAACCACAAAGATTTTAACACGGTAAGCAAGCGATTGCTCCGCAAGCATCAACGAGGTCTGCGTTGGGGGTGGAGACGTCGGGAGAAGCGGTTCCGCCCCGCTTCATTTCAGCTTCGCTGCTGGTTGTTACGTGGCAGGCTGGGGCCTGTGCCGCCCCAGCCTCGCTGGGTGAGGGGGCGTGCCGCAGAGCGAGCGTTTTCCTCCGCACGGTGAGTGGGCCCGTAGACCCAGCAGCCTGCGTTTTTCGGGGCTACGGCCGGGGCCTTGTCCTGCCACTGGTGTGCCCACCACACCGCGGAGCCAGGCTCTGATTGGCCACCGTCGTGCGTACGAGTAGTGCAAGGGCGTCGCACTTACTTACTCTGCTGACACAGGGCCGGGTAAGAGTCTCGCCGCGCGCCGCGTGAGAGAGAAGAGCGCCCGCTACCGGGGTGTACAAACCGAAGACCTGGCCCACATGGCCAGCCTTCGATGGAGATCCATGGAGCGGTTCTCTTGTATCCCTTGCGCTAGTACATGTAGTACGGGGACTTACGACACTGCGGATCGGAGACAGGAACGGAGGACGGCCAGGGGTGGATCCAGCCTGTCGATGGAAGCCTCAGCTTCCCCCCCCCCCCCGGGGCGACGGAGTGGGGCTCAGACGCACGTGGTCCGGCGCGGGGAGGAGTGGGTTGGAAGGACGGGGGGACCACCACCGGCTGTAGCAGGGGAGCTCTAATTTAGGCCCCAGGGCGCCCCTTTGGAGCTGCAGTTGGAACGAGACCGGTGCCTACCGCGGTGCTGGGCGAGCCGGAAAGGCGCGCGCGCTCCGCAACAATGGCACAGCTCTGGGGTGTTAGAGAGCGGTTTCCCCCGCAGAGGGGAAGGAAAAAAACAAGGCACTTAAGGAGGAGGAAAGGGGGTTCGGGGCTGTTTTTCTCGCGCTTCCAGTCACCTTTTTGTTTTCCGTGACCCCTGTAAAAGCGGTTTTTGATGTACCTGGCCCCCGTCTGCACCGGTGGGATTAAACGACCCATTTCACATGAGGAGGTGGGTCTTCCCAAAACGAAGGTATTAAAAGTACTGCCTCTCCACACAGCGCCTGTTTCTAGGCCCGAACACCGACGTTGCGGTCAAATACGAGGAACGCGTACTTGCCTCCATCTGGCGTAGAGCGGCAGAGCCTACCGCACGGTGGGCAACTGGGCCAGGATAGGAGAAGATCCTACACCCCTGAAGTTTCTCTCTGCCTCCTCTCTCTTCCCCGGTGCTGGGGCGACGTTAGTACTCCGCGCCTCCACTTGGAAAACCAGTCAAGATCCAGGGCCAGGAGTTTTCCCCTCTCCGCCGCAGGGCAGGCGACAGAAGGAGCCCTTTACACGTGAAACACAAAGACTGGATCACAGGACTTGCGCCCCGCCCCGCCCCGCCCCGCCCCACAAGTCGGAACCGCCGGCTTAAGAAACACGGTGGAGGGCGGGGGGAAGGGGGCCTTCGAAGAATTGCAGGAACCCAGCTAGTGTCACAAACCAAAGCTCACACAGCCTCCCCCGCCACTGCACGGGAACGGACAACCCACGCGCTACAGTAATCCGGAAAGTGGCATCTTCTTTTTTCAACCACTGGTTTAGTCCCCGTGAGGGGAGGTGCACCGTTCCCGGAGATACTGCAATACCAGGTCGATGCGTGGAGTGGACGGAGCAAGCTCCTATTCCGACTCCTAGCTCCAAAAATCCATTTAATATATTGTCCTCGGATAGAGGACGTATCAGATATTAAACTGATAAGAACAGATACTACACTTGATCTTAGCCAAAAGGCCGAGAAGCGATACCACCTCTCTGCCTCTGGCCGTTGCCCTCTTCCCTTCATCCCTATTCAAGCCACGGTGAGCGCCCTCATCCTCACGCCTCGTCTGCCTCCTTTTGCCTCGTCCACAGTGCTAGCACTAGACTCCTGTGCAGACTTTCTGTTCTCTACCTTTGTGAGGAGAAAGTCTGTGTACTTGATTGTCCCGTCCTTCCCGCGCCGAACAGCCGTTTCTAATCTGCATGCTCCGCCTTCTGTCGCCCGGGGACGCGCGGCTGCCGCGGGCGGACTCCACCCTCCGGACCGGCTCCTCGCACCCGGAGCCCAGGCCAGACCCGGAGCCCGCCTCCTGGCCTCCTGGCCGGTGCACGTCCCGCCGCAGACCAGAGACAGGGGCGGCAGCCGGAGAATGCGAGGGGAGCGCTGACACGGTAGCAGCTGTCACGGTTCGAGCCCCAGCAATCAAGAACTTGCCTTTTGTCCACCGCTCTTCCCCCCCCACACGCACGGCACATTCAACAACCGTTCAATGAGTAAGAGTGCCTCCTCCACGCTTAGCCAGTGCCCGACACACGCCATGATTAAAGGCGGCTCTTCAGCCGCCACCGCCACCACCACCACCACCACCACACCACCACCACCACACCCCCTCGCCCCTCCTTGCTCGGGGCCGGTCTGCTCGCGTCGGTGTTCTCCCGCCCGGCTTCTGCCCGACGGTTCGGGTCCCCTGGGGGGACGGGTCGTCCTGAGAAGGGATGCCCTGGGTGACAGTCGTTGGAATGCAACAGTGCCCGTCGCAAATCAGTAACTTAGCATCTCCGTTTTCGCAGCGTGATTCACTTCCGCGGAGTTTGCTCAAATCGACGTGCACGGACTGAAGGGCCTGCGAATCGCGCCCGGCCCCCGTGCACGGCGCTCTGCGGAGGCCGGTCGCGTGCCCTTGTGCCCTCACGGTGGTGCAGGGCCGTCGCGGTCCCAGCCATCTTCACTGAAACGGAGCCTTGAAGCTCGGGAGATCACGGACGGTGACCGGAAGAGCACGGCAGGCGTTCCCCGGCACCGCCTCTTGCCCCAGCCTCGCCAACAACCCCACGTGGCATCAAACCTGCGAATGCTTTTTTGGTGCGGGGTGGGGAAAGGGGGGAGGGGTCGATCTCACAGGTGAAAATGGTACCTCGGCGTAGTTTGGATTTGCAGTTTTCTAATCTTGGGTAAATAAGGTTGAGCGTCCTCTCCTGTTGCAGAGACGCCTTTATTTTCTCTCCGTGAACTAACTCCTTGTTGGGGGTCTTCGGCCCTTTTCCTCCTGGATTCTCGGTTGGGCTTTATCCTAAGGGCGTGGATCTGCAATTTACACATTCAGGGGACTGGCGCTTTGTCTGTAATGGAAGCGGTGAACATTTTCTCCTGTTGGAGATCTGGCTTTGGCTTTACTTAAGGCGATGATTCCATTGCTTAAAGGTTTCATGGAAAGTTCTTTTTATATCATCATATTTATCAATTTTAAAAATATTCAGATTTTGAGTCGAAAGGATTTATAAAATAATTTCCTAAATCTTCCTCTAGGTCTTCTTGTTCTTGTTCTTCTTCTTTTTAAATATCTATCTATCTATCTATCTATCTATCTATCTATTTATTTATTTATTGTTGGCTGTGTTCGGTCTTCGTTGCTGCGTGCGGGCTTTCTCTAGTTGCGGCGAGCGGGGGCTACTCTTCGTTGCCGCGCGCGGACTTCTCATTGCGGTGGCTTCTCTTGTTGTGTAGGCGCGCGGGCTTCAGTAGTTGTGGCACTCGGGCCTAGTTGCTCCGCGGCATGTGGGATCTTCCCGGACCAGGGCTCGAACCCGTGTCCCCTGCATCGGCAGGCGGATTCTTAACCACGGCGCCACCAGGGAAGTCCCTCAATCCATATTTCTTGAATGAATAAACCCCAATGCATACTGTTCATTGGAATCTGATCTCGTGCTGCGGGGGGGATGCCTTGGTAGGAGAGGTGTATGTCGAATGCTTCTCCTAGCGCCCTCATTGCTTTTCCACCCTCTACCCCTAGGTAATCCCGAGACTGGAAAGTTCAAGTAAAATGATCATCCACTGGATTAATCATGTTTTAAGTTTTTCTATAATTTACGATGCTTTGACGTCTTGAGGGCCTGCTGGCCTGGAAGAGACTGCCCCTCGCAGGACTAACTAATTCCTAGAAGTGCAACCTACTTGCTTTG
The DNA here is from genome assembly GCF_963455315.2 of Globicephala melas. NCBI lineage: Eukaryota > Metazoa > Chordata > Mammalia > Artiodactyla > Delphinidae > Globicephala > Globicephala melas. The sequence goes on from NC_083333.1 coordinate 39,574,793, forward strand.
GGAGCCTGCTGTTCACGTGCAAAGCAATCTTCCAACACCCGTATCTGCAACTGCCTCCTCTAGTTACTCTCACACTCCAGCTAGTATTTCCCCTGCCCTCTCTCACCCCAGGGCCCGTTACCTCACAACTAGAGAACAGCCCTGTAGCCCAAAGCTCACCGAATGCTATTCTAATGGTCCAATCCGAACCTTGCTCAAACTGGCCTACCTTGATGCCTCTGCCCATTCTCCCCACCCTCCCCTCCCCTCCCCTCCCCTCCCCTCCCCTCCCCTCCCCTCCCCAGGACGATAAAGGCCATATACTCTCCGCTCCTGCCTCCCAACCGAGCAGGCCAGGCCGAGTCCCTATGTGGCTCGCTGCAGGGTGTGGCGTGCCCTCTTCTCTTGGGAACTGTAAGTAATAAAACTCCTTTCGGTGACACTGACCTCTCCTTGTCAGTCAGCTGTATACAGTACAACCAACACACGCACCTAAGTGAAAAGCCCATCACTTTTTTTTTTTTTAATATAAATTTATTTTTGGCTGCGTTGGATCGTCGTTGCTGCTCGGGGCCTTGCTCTCGTTGCGGCGAGCGGGGGTTACTGTTCGTTGCGGTGCGCGGGCTTCTCATTGCGGGGGCTTCTCTTGTTGCGGGCTCTAGGCGTGCGGGCTGCAGTAGCTGCAGCACGCAGGCTCAGTAGTTGTGGCACACGGGCTTAGTTGCTCCGCGGCCTGTGGGATCTTCCTGGACCAGGGCTCGAACCCGTGTCCCCTGCACTGGCAGGCGGATTGTTAACCACTGGGCCACCAGAGAAGCCCGGAAAGCCCATCATTTAAACCTCCATTCCGGGTGGATCCTCGTGGCTCTCAGCGGGAGCTGCCCTCGCGCTCGGTCCTTTTCTGCCTGTGGATTTTTTTTTTTTGTTTTCCCCGCGGTACGCGGGCCTCTCACTGTGGTGGCCCAGGAGCTCCGGATGCGCAGGCTCAGCGGCCATGGCTCACGGGCCCAGCCGCTCCACGGCATGTGGGATCTTCCCGGACCGGGGCACGAACCCGTGTCCCCCGCATCGGCAGGCGGACTCTCAACCACTGCGCCACCAGGGAAGCCGTGCCTGTGGATATCGACATCAGGAAACACTAGGACAGAAGTAATGCTGGAGGCACCAAAAGAAGTCGGGGGAAGTAGAGACAGAAGAACAGAAGACTCAAGCTACTGTTTTCTTTCTGCTTTGAGGGTGACGTGGAAACGGTCTGGGAGCCTCAAGACGAAGCTTGGATACCCTCTCCGCTCCTTTCCTAGTTTCCACAGACGGAGGAATGTGGGAGAGAGGCCCCCTGAGAAGACTGTGGGGCAGAAACTATGTCCTCCAGAGGACGCCACGTTTGAGCAAAAGCACAAAGCTGCACTTCGAGAGAAGGCAGAAAAGAGAAGAAATTCTTAGCGCAAGAACACGGTTTAAAATTGGGGGAAAATGAGAGAAAAATGGAGAAAGGGACGTTCAGTTACCTAACAGAAGGAGAGAGACGGCAAGGTGAATGCGAAAACAGCCAAAGCACACAGGGCAGTCACCTTGTGGTCGTGGGTCCTTCCGCCAACCAGTACGAAGGCCCTCCCAACGCTGAAGAATGGGAAACTGTGAGAGAGCTCTCTCAGTCACAGCGGTTCTTTCCTCTACCCAACTGAACTTGCTCCTTTTCTGCACATACAACCTATCTATACAAACAAATCTACAAGAAAAACAGACGCAAAAGATTTTGAAAACACTATCGAAAGGAGAAAAAGCTCTGGTCCAGTCCAACAGAAAAAGCTTCGCTAAAGGAGCGCACAGCGACACACGACACACGGCTCTTACTTTTTAAACCTCAATTATCTCCCCGGGAGGGGTGCACCAGTCCTGGAAATACTGCAATACCAGGTCGATGCGTGGAGCGGGCGGAGCAAGCTCCCACCCCGACTCCGGGATCCAAAAATCCGTTTAATATGATGTTCTCGGGTAGAGAACGTATCAGATATTAAACTGATAAGAACAGATACTACACTTGATCTTAGCCAAAAGGCCGAGAAGCGATACCCAACAGCCTGCCATCCCTGTCACCGTCCTCCTCGCATCCATATTGGACTCAGTGTGACCCCTGTCACTGCTCACTCGAGGTCTCACTTCCTTTGCTTCGGTGACAGTACTGTGGGTGGCACCACACCACACTCTCGTGCAGAGTTTTTATTCTCTACATTGTAGAAGAGGAATTCTGGATCTGTTGTAGCTTCGTCCTTCTCGGGCTGGAGCGCCATTTTACATTTGCATGCCCCGCCCCCGCCCGCCCAAGGGGGCGTGGCTCCGGCGGGCTGACCTTATCCTCCGGGCTGCTGCGGGGGAGCTCCTCTTTGGCATCAATGCGAGCGGAGACAAAAGACCGAACCGTAGGGGATTCGGGGTGGGCGGCTAGAGGGGCCTGTGGGAGGAGCCGTTGGCTGAGAGTTTTCCTGAAGACGAGGTCGCAAGACACTTTCGCTGGAAACGTCCAGACTGCAATGTGTTAAATAGGCCTCCGCTTCGTAGGGTCGGATGGGGCGCTCATTCTGAGTCCGGGGAGCGGAAGGTCTAGAGTGGGGGCTTCCCAGGGCCGGTGGGGTAATCTCCCTGCCAGGCGGAAGGCGGATGGCCCACAGTGGGGAAGGGAGGAGGTGTGTGGACGCAGAGGGCCGGGCTGAGCAGCTGGAGGGATTCTCTCCAACTCAAGCGCCTGCGTCGGTCGGTGCTTCTACGAATGAACCCAGATCCCGGGCTTCCTACAGAAAGCTTCCTCTGCCTGAGACCTCCTTTCCCTCCACCTCCTCCTCACCTGTCTAATTCTTACGCAGAGCCTCTGGGCTCCGCTTCGGCTTCAGCTGCCCCAGCAAGCCTTCCTCATGGGCTCTTCCGCACCGCACCGCACCGCACCCCACCCCACCCCACCCCAGGATGATTGCGGCCCTCCTTTGTGTTTCATCCCACCCCAGACTTCGAGTCCACCATTCACCACTCGTTGGGGGCGGTCCTGTATCTCCGCCACTGAAATCTGAGATCCTTGAGGGCGGCGACCCTCATCAGCAAGCCCTTAACCTCTGTGTCCCAGCACTAGGCCAGGGCCCGGCCTGTAGGAGGTGCACAGTAAACGTTTGCTGAGTGAACAGAAGGTGTGCAAAACAGACTGAATCGGAGAAGCGCTTAGGAGGGTCCTGGCCCGATCCAGGGGTGAAGAGGGGAAGATCTGGCCTGGGGTGGCAGGACACCAGAGAGGAGAGTGACTGCCAGGGACGCTCTGGGCATCAAGGCCCGTAAATAAATTAAGGCCTCTGGCAAAGTGGGGATGAAGTTTCGCAGCGGCAACGCTTCTCTGTGGCAAAGGCCGCAGGCTGCCCAGGCAGCGTAAACCTTTTCCATCCCCCTTCCTAACAGAGCTTCACTTTAGTTGGGGAGTTTCTATTTCTTTCACTGGATCTCAGAAGAGCTCTTAGAAGGTATCACTGATGCAGGACTGAAACCCAATGGGGCCGTTTCACCCTGCCGCAGGGAAAACCTGATGGCGGGTGCTGCCTGAGCCCTTCCCAGTGCCCGCCCCTCTGCCGAGCGCTCCGTGTGTATTAACTCATTTGATTCTCCCCGTAACTCCGCGGGGTGGGTATCAGTATTATTATCCGGGGCCAGGACTAGGTGAGGCCAGTGAGAAACTAGTCTTCGGGGCGGGCGGGCGAAACATTTAAGGGAGTGCCGCCCCGAAACGCTCTTCAGCAATCAAGATAAGGAATATTTTGATACAGTGCATCTTACCTGGATCCTAAGATAATCGAGAGATTTATTTTGATTACTGGGTTTTTGGTGCTCCCTGAAATTTTTTGGCCAAGGCAAGCGCCTCACTCGTTTCCCTCCACTCTCATCCCCATTCTGTTGACCTGCGCTGTCACAGCCACTAGCCACTCGCAGCTAGGGAGCGCTAGGAAGGTGGTTCCTCCTAATACATATGTGCTGTTAAGTGTGAAATACACACGGGATCGCAAAGGCTTGGTATTAAAAACTGTCAAATAGCTCCGCATTAATTACGTGTTGAAGTGGTGTTTCAGATATCTGTTTTTGTTTTTTGTTCTATTTTTGTGGCCGCGCCGCAGCTCCCCGTAACCCCGACCAGGAATCAAACCCGGTCCCGCCACCCCCACCCCCACCCCCACCCCCATTCTTATCCTCCCGCCCGGGCCCGCTGGCTGCCCTGACCGGGACAGTCTGGTCAGCTTCCAGGTCAGGAGGCCAACATGAGCGTTGCATCAAGGAGTTCCAGTCCAGAGGCCGCGAAACCTTTCGTGGGGCTCAGATCTACTCACCGACGGTTTGTTAGTGCCTCCGTGTGTGAGCCAGGCACTGCTTACGGCACGTTCCTGGTCACCATCTCATTTTACCTTTACAGGACCCTGAGGAAGTGTCATCACCCCCAAACCTCAGAGGGGAGAGAGGCAGCCTGACTCACCCCCGGGGCTTCCAAAGGTCTTCCAAGGGCAGAGGTCTTCCCCCGAGGCCCGGCAGCCAACTGTCAGGCACAGCCCTTCGCTCACCCATTCTTCTCTCTGGCAATGACTTGCTGAGTGCCTCTGACAGGCCAGAGCTGTTAGGGGTTCGGAGTTACCATAACAGATCGCTGTTGTAGATGTACAGGAGAACATTGAAAGTACTCATCGTCAGGGAAAACATACAGCGTTTAGGGTCACTTCCTAGTAATCTGTTCTAGGCCCTTGCTGCTCCAAGCGCGAGTCTGTGAACAGCAACATCCGCATCGCCCTGGAGCCGGTGAGAAATGCAGGACGCAGGCACCAAGTCACACCTCCGGTCTTAGTTTGAGAGGGCTGCCAGGGCTGCCAAAATACAACGCCACAGGCCGGTGGCTTCAAGAACGTAAATGGATTTTGTCACAGTTCCGGAGACTGGAAGTCCCCGATCGGGGCGCCAGCGTGGCAGGGTTCTGGGGATAGTCTTGGCTTGGCTTGCACGTGGTGGACTCCCCTCCCTCTCCTCACGTGTTAGAGAGAGGGAAAGGATAAGCTCTCCCGTGCCTCCTCTCATTGGGGAGCTAATCCCAACAAGAGGACCCCATCCCCCATCACCTCTTCCAAACCTCACCGGCCCCAGAGGCCTCCCCTCCGGATAGAGCTTACAGATACGAACTTTGGGGGCACAACTCAGTCCGTGACCCCTACTGAACCAGAACCTGCATTCCTGTAAGGTCCACAGGCGACCCCCGTGCACCTTAGATTGAGAAGATTGAGAAGCACTGATTTCTTAAGTCACACACACTGGAAAACAATGTGAGTTTTGGTGGTCAAAGTTGATGTGTTACTTTGTACGTTTCCCGAGGAAGATTAAACTAGCTTCCCGGGCCAAACTAACCGCTACGAGCCACAGAGGACTCACTGTATGCCAGTCCCTTGGCTGAGTACTTCACACACTCCATCTTACTTAATTCTCCTGGTAACACTATGAGGTAGGTATTTAAACCCGGACGGAGACCACTCTTTATTCTTTCTCGCGCGTGGTGAACTTTCGTTCAAACCGCACAAGACTCACACCAGAAGTAGGTCCCGCAACTTCCGCGCGGTGGGCTCTTTTTTCAAACCCAAACACGAACTCTCGTCTCCTCACGCTGCCCCGTAGAAAGTTGGGGACAAGGTTCGGCAGAAAGTACCCTTCTCTTCCCTCCCCCTAGTCACGCCTCGCAAACACCCATAACCTAACCACTTAGGTCCGCAGGATGAACAGCAGACACAAAAAGAACTTCCACAGAAGAGCAGTGTTACACCTTGCAAACGTAAAAAAAAAAAAAAAAAATCTGCAACTGGGCGATAAAAAAAGCATAAACCACAGCTCTTACTTTTTAAACCTCAATTATTTCCCCGAGAAGGGTGCACCAGTCCTGGAAATACTGCAATACCAGGTCGATGCGTGGAGCGGGCGGAGCAAGCTCCCACCCCGACTCCGGGATCCAAAAATCCGTTTAATATGATGTTCTCGGGTAGAGAACGTATCAGATATTAAACTGATAAGAACAGATACTACACTTGATCTTAGCCAAAAGGCCGAGAAGCGATACCCAGCGACCTGCCATCGCTGTCTCCGTCCTCCTCGCATCCATATTCGACTCAGTGTGACCCCTGTCACTGCTCACTCGAGGTCTCACTTTCTTTGCTTCGGTGACAGTACTGTGGGTGGCACCACACCACACTCTCGGGAAGATTTTTTATTCTCTACACCGTAGAAGAGGAATTCGGTACCTGCGGTAGCTTCGCCGTCCTCGGGCTGGAGCGCCATTTTAAATTTGCATGCCCCGCCCTCTCCGCGCGGGTAGGTGTAGCCGCGCGGGTTGATCCGCCCAGTCCTCGGCACCGCCTCTGCGCGCATGAGCGGAGGCTGGGCCGGGGCGGACCTCTTCGTTGGCACCAGCTCTCGCGTAGACAGAATTCGGGGGAATTGGGGGTGGGAGAATAGAGGAGGGCGTCTGCGCAATTGATTCGCAGCAGACTGGTCCGAGTACGAAAAACGTCATCTGGTCTTCACTGTGAAGACGACAGGGTCCCACGGGCTGGCTCTGTCTAGGCCGAAGACCCAGTCGAAGGCTGGGAGTCCAGGAGTGCCTGTCCGGTGTCGCCTGGCAGGGGCTGCGGTGAGAACTGGGGACCCGAGATCGCTCCCTGCGAGCACTGCTGCCCTGGTTGTCAGGACCCCCGCCCTGCCGCGGCTGCAGGCCACTAGGGCAAACTCCTTCACCTCCAGAGCCTTAACTCCCCAGCTGAGAAGTGGAAACCTTAGTGCCTACCGTGTGGGGTTGAGGGGGTATAAAGGGAGCTAGTGAGGCGACCTTGGTTTGGTAGTCTAGAATGTGGGCCCTAGTGTCCAACGAGGTTCCAGTGAAGGCGTCATGGCTGTGACACTGAAACAACTGAGCAGCTGTGTTGCCTGTAACAACACAAGAGGAAACATTTATTGCTTGGGCCGGGCTTTGCGCTAAGTGCTTTCCTTATATCAGACTTTCAAAGTTTACCTACAGACGGAGCGGTTGACACAGAGAGGGTGAGCAACTTTGCCCAAGACTACACAGCTACTTAGCGGAAGAGGTCGGATCCATCTATGAAGAGCACGGGACCTAGAAAAGGGCACGAAAAGAAAGAGAAGTGGTTCTTGTGTGTCCCGCCCACTATGAGAGTAAGTGTTGCTGAGCCTGACACACAGGTCTGTCTGAAGAGAGACAGGAACAAGCTGTCTGGTGCAGCGGTTAAGAGCAGAGACTCGGAACACCTAGTCTCTAATCCCGCTCCACCTGTTAATAATCACGTGACCTGGTGCGTGACTTGGCCTCCCCGCTTAACCGTCTGTCTTCGATGTAGCCCCGTTATCTGTAAATTGGAGATAAGGAAATGAGAAATTATTAGACACGATCTTAAGAATTACGAGACACGCCTGGAATATGGTATTCCTGTAAGTACCAAATGTAAGGGAAAATATCGCAACTCACTTCTCTGTAGCTTACCCTCTTCATCTAGAAAAATGAGAATATTAACATATAGTCCTGTGCTTAATCTTCCCTCATTCTCCTGGTTTTATTTGACTCCATAGCACATGTCACCTGACATCTTACACATTTATTTGTTTATTGCCTTCTAGCCTAATAGCATGTAAGTAAGCTCCAGAGCAGGGAACTTTATCTCCTCAGTGTTTAGAATACGGCCTGACACATACTAGACACGTGAACACATGAATCTGGTTGAACACATGAATGTGTAAATATTAAATAATGCGATTTGTCCGTACAGAAAGAGATTAGCAGGCCTCCTGGCTCGCGGTAATTATTACGACCCTCACTGTGTTCCACTACATTTCTGCTTGCTTCCATGTTTATCAGGTCATCTTGTGCTCACCAGTTTAGCTTCCTAGGTATTTTGATCTTTAGAATGAGGTCCCTTGGATTGCAGACATGCATGTTCTGTCATTGCAAAGCCGTATCTCCCTTTGTCAATTAACGACTTAGCATTCTAATTCACGCACCAGCTTCTTGTGAGTTCGGTTAACGTGAGTCAGTGCCCCTCAGCCAGCTCACATCCATGTGTACAGACGAAAGTGCCTATAAAAGTTCAGGCAACACCAGGACGTGGCTGGCTGGTGAGCCTTCCTTTGTCCAAGCGTCCTACAATCTCACTATGGACCCAGTTATCATTGCTGCCAGGGAGTTGGAAATGATAAGCCAGAGACAGAGACTGGAAGAGCACAGATAGCCTTCTCAACCAGTGCGTTTCCCACAGCCTTGCCCAACCACCATGTTATCAAACTTTTGCATACTATCCAATGTTATCTCTTACTATGAGCAAGGTTGCACAGCTTTTCATGCGCTTGAGATCCATTATTATTTTCTGTGAACTGCGCGTTCCTATCCCCTACCCACCGTCTTTTGAACTGTTGATCTTTTTGCGTTTCCATCTCTGACCTACTTCACATTTGTCCTAGTATTTGAGTTCAGGTATAGATCTGATTTTATTTTGTCTGGATGGCTACCCAGTTGTCCCAATATCATATATGAAATAGTCCATCTTCTCATCAGTTTCAGATGCCAACTTTATCATATTAAAAAGTGAGTGTATACACACACACACACACACACACACACATATATGACTTCTCTTTTTTTTTTTTTAGAAAATCTTCTGATATCCTGTTTTTAAGAGTCTTGATTCAACTGATTCTCTGATATCACACCTAACCCTGTGCCTGTCACCGTGTGGGTCCTGGGATCACACAGGTGAACGTGACCTCGTCCCTGTGGTCAGCAAGGGGCATCTGCCGTGTTCTTCCATTCCTCTCCTCTGGCTGCCACTCAACCACATCCACTGCTCTTTGCTGCCGAGGAAGCCTTGCACGCTCAGATAAGGTCTGCCCGTGCCGAGGCTGCCAACTCCAAGCGCTTCTAAGTGTTCCATCCCTGGGCATCAGAAGCCTGCTGGGTGCCCTGCCAGCTGGGGAGGACAGCCTCTTCAAGTCCAGGCCTCACTGTATCTGTTTTTCCTGGCCCTGCAGCAGCGCTGCCTTCCCCTCAAGTTTTACCCTGACCCCTTGGACAGCTCCCTCAGGTTTCTTTTCATCACTTGTCAGCTTGCCCTAGTTGAAGAGACAGGGAGGGAGGTACCATTTTGTTTTCTCTGACCTCCTCTCCCTTCTCTCTGACCCCGCCCTCTCGCCCTCAATTCTCCTTTCTCCCGCCTTCTCCCTTTTCCCAGTCACAGAACAAAAGCTTTCACTTTTATGACTAGCAACAGAACTGGATCGGTCTGTCTGACTTCGCAGTCGGAAAGGGAGATGGTTTTTCCCAGCCACGTGATCAGGGGGTGCGCGTGGACCAGCAGACCTTCTGCTCCTCACCCCCCTGCCCCCGCCCCGAATGTGCTCGGGGTCCTGGCGCTACAACGTAAGAGTCTGTGTGCTGGAGAGCAAGTTTCCTGCCCGGCTAGACTGGATCCGTCAAACTAGTTAGACTCAACCAAGAACTGGGCTTTTCGCAACTTGGCTGCCATCACGGAGGCCAGCAAATCTCCACATTTTCTTTTTGGCCTTTCAACAGCCCCCAACAGAAGGCGTCACACTCCACAGTGATGCCTGATATTGTCCATTCCAAGATGCCCATCGTTTTCACAGCTTTACGTCTCAGGAGCCAGCATGCGTCTTACATTCGACGCCAGGAGAAAGCACTCTCGCCGTTTAACATCGCAGCACGTCTTTCTTTGTTTCTTTCGTCCTGTCTTTCTTCAGGGCTAGGTAAAAGAACGGTACCTCTCACAAAAGATGGCATCTTAAATTCGTGAACTCCTATAACAATAAAAGCCTCTGTTTCTTGAACCCGATGTGTGACGTGGATTATTTCCTCCCAGCATCACAACACCTCCAGGATGGAGGTATCATGACCCCTACCCTGCAGGGGAGGAGGCTGATCAGAGCTGGGGGAGCCGCTAGATCGCATTCGCACGCCTGTTAAATAACGCAGCCGGTATTTCATAAGATTTACCTGGCCCACGCTTCTAACTGTACCCTGTTCTCTCCGCAGCAAAGGATTCTGGGTCTCTATAATAACCAGCTCTATTAAAAATGCAATGTGCGAGTGGCTACAATCAGTTAACAGCACGGGAAGTTCCCCGAGGGCTGATATGAGTTAAAATCCAAATCGACAGGGGGCGGAGTGGGCTACGGAGTAGAATCGAGAGCTGGAAGGAGTTCTGAGGTCAGAGGTGGGGTTGGGAGAGGCAGCTTGCACAGGGGGAAGGCACGAGAGGGGCTCGGAAAGGGAGATGAGAATCGGGAGGGCGCAGCCTTGGCAGATTTGCCCTGAAAATCCCTCCTCTCGCGGGAGGACTGGCTCAGAGGGTTGGAAACAGTTCCCCAGATTCAGCCCAGCCCACCTCCCCTACCCTGAGCGTCTCCACATCTGAGCCCTGGTCCTCCTAAGGTAGGAGGACAGGAAGAGGGAAATCGAGGGAGGAAGAGATACCAACAGGAACCCGCTTCCTCTCTTGCCCATTTAATGACGGAGACAGTCAAGTGCCTTTCTCTTTCTCTTTCTCTTAAAATAGGTACTTTCCACCTAAATATTCGCAGAATTCGTTTATAGGAAGATAAATGTGCTGTGAAAATAAATGTCCAGTGACAAGCCTCCATTTCATTTTTTGTATCTGGAAACCCTTGTGTATCTGTCGTTGCAAATGACATCCCTGGGTGCTAGGACGAGGAGAAGGGAGTATAGCACCTCTTTGAAAAAGGGAGAAAGTTTTCCGGCAAGGCTCAGGTCCCACTGGCCCCTCAGCAGAGCTGGGGCGCCCCCAGCAGCTGGCCATAGCCAGATGCCCACTGTGACGGCGGGCACTTCCCAAGCATCCTATAGTGTCTTCCAACAACCTTCAGAGGAAAGGCTCAGAGACGCTGAGTGACCTGCCCAAGTTCCCCCAGGTAGTCGGTGACACAGGCGGGATTGAACCCGAGTCTGTTTGACTCCAGAGCGCTAGATGACTCCACTAGACTGGCCGCCTGAACTGACAGACAGACTCTCTGTTTGAGGTTCAAACTCTCTGTTTGAACCCGTTTTCAGGTTCAAGGGCTGCACCCTGCACCCTCCCTCCACCATCAACAGTGCTTGAGGCTGAGGCCGGGTCGAAGCCCCTTCTTCACCTATACCCTCCTCTTGCTTCCAGTTGGACTCAGCCTCTGCCGTTTCTAGAAAAATTTATATCTTTGGGGAAAGACCAACAGTCCACCCAGTCCCTGCCCCCAGAAGCCTTCCCCCGGGCTTCACGAAATGACACCCTCCCCTGGCCACTCCGCCTCCTGAAGACCCAAGGAGTTCAAAATGACTCTCCCCAGAATGTGCCACTTCGGCCTGGGGCTATTTGCGTTGAAGGCCGTGGAGGCCCCAAGGACACAGGAAGAGCTTTCTACCTCCCCCTCAACTGCCTAAAGAATTTAGATAGGGGGCCTGGCTCAGAGAGAGTTATTATCAGAGACAACTTTTATCTGAGAGACCCACCTGCACAGCAGGGCAAACATCCCATTACAAGAAGGGCAAACGTCTGGTCTGCCCTTCTTTTTGTCCCGGTGACTCACCCTTCTCTGCTTTGAAGCCCAGGCCCTTATCGCATTCCTTAGCTCAGGAGGGCATATAAGCCTCAGCTGCCCTTGGGTCTCGTATCCTTATGGGATCCCTGAACATACGTAATTATACCTGTTTTTCTCCTATGAGTCTGTCCGATGTCAATCTGGTCATTAGACCAGCCCACAGAACCTAGAAGGCTAGAGGACGAATTTTTCCTCCCCAACGGGACGCAAATCGGGTAGGATAATAAATAATACCAACCTGTAGCTGAGCGATTTTATATTTCATTTCACATACCTCTCAGCCATTGACCCACGTGGTCCTGTGTGAACTTCGTGAGGAAGGTAACAAGTGCTACCCTTCTGGTTTTCCGGGCAAGGAAACTGAGGCCCAGAGAGGTGAGCTGAGTCCCGGGTCAGAGGAAGAGAGGGAGGGTAGGCTTGAGCCCGGCGCATCCAATCCCCGGAACCAGGGTACTTTCTAATAAGCCGCTTTGCCTTCACAGAGCTCAGACCTCAGTGAGAGCTGGCCGGGTCTCGTATCTTCTTTTCCTTTTTTTGGTCTTCTGTGGCCGCTCCACGCGGCATGCGGGCTCTTAGTTCCCCAACCAGGGATGGAACCTGTGCCCCCTGCAGTGGAAGCGTGGAGTCCTAACCACTGGACCACCGGGGAAGTCCCTGTTTGTTCTTGAGTCAGCACAGCGGGGGAGACGGAGGACTGAGGGAGGAGGGAAGGGAGGGGTCAGCGGAGGGCCAGATGAGGAGGCTGGAATCCTGGGAAGGGTGGGAGAAAGAAAGCGGAGAGGAAAGCCAGACCACTCGGGGGATCGTCCCCCGGGGCCCACTGAAACTCAAGGCTTAGGTGGAAAGGTGTCTTCTACCTGCCCAGGGCCCTGGAGAGAAAGGTACTTTACAGATGCTCTCTAGGAGGCGTGGGAAGAACACCCCCCTCCTTCCCAGGGCAGGCGGGGGTGGTGGGTGGGGGGTGGCGGGGGTGGGTCGCGGGGAGGGGCTGCCCAGTTGCCCCCGGTAGCGGCCGGCCGTATTGTGAGGTGGTTCTGGTCACAGGCCAGGGGGTTGAGGTGGGAGGAGACGGAAGTGGTGGGGGCAGTGGCAGCCTCCTGGGCTCTGCCTGCCCCCAGCCCCTGCCTGGGGCCTTCTGTCACCGCCACCATCATGGGCAGTGCGTACCACTGGGAGGCCAGTCGCCGGCAGATGGCTTTGGGCCGGAGGAGGTGGCTGATGGCCCAGCAGCAGCAGCAGCAAGAGCAGGTGCATGAGAGGGGCCCCGTTCACCAGGGTCCTTCCGGGGACACGGAGGGGATGGGGAGGGGAGAGGACGGACCCCAAGGAAGCTGTCCATTACCTGGTGAATGTTGTTTTGCTTGGGCTGGAGGAAAGCAAGGTCCTTGGATGTCTTGGATGGACCGTGTGTGTTTGTGAGTGTGTGTGTGTGTGTGTGTGTATTGGGGTGACTCAGCTTTGCTGTTGTACTAGGCCGAGGCCTCAACGTGGGATTGAAGCGTCAGGCTCGGGAGGTTTTAAAGCTGCTCTGTCCAGTAGGGCGGCCACCAGCCTGTGTGCTATAGCCCTTGAGACGTGGCTAGTGAGACCGAGGACCTGCATTTTAAACGTTACATACATCTAATTTATTTAAATATACTCTTTAAGACAAATTTTCGTTTTACCTACCGAAACACTTTTAAGTATGTTTGGAACAACGTGGATATGTGAACCTACTTTTTCGACTGTAAATTATCTGAACTCTAAATATTTTAAATCAAAATGCAGTGTCTAAATTCAGATGTGCTGCTGAGTATAAAATGCCCTCTGGGTTTTGAAGACTTAATACAAAAACAAAGACTATAAACTACCTCATTAATATTTTCGTATTGGTTTTACGTTTTGGCTGTATTGGGTTGAATAAAATGTATCATTATACCCAGTTTCACCTATTTCTTCTTACTCTGTTACGTGGCTAACAGAGCATTTTAAATGATACACGGCCCTCGTTATACTTCCACTGGGCAGTGCTGTTTCAGAGCATGTGCAAGAGATTATTCTTTACCCTCCGGCACTGCAAACGATTTTCAGTGCGCGGAGGTAGGTGGCCCGAGGCGGCTGTTTCCTGGGCAGGGGGCTGTGCGGGGGGGGGGGGGGGCGCACTGTTGCTATAGAAACAGTCCTTGGGCGTGGGTGGGTGAGGGGAGAGAGCTCAGGCCCCAGCCTCAGCCTCCAACTCCAGGGAACAGAGACCCTCCAGCCGCCTCCGCCTCTGGATTCCCTTGCCTTGCTCCCCTCAGTGTCTCCGGCAGGGGGGCGTGGCTGGGTGGGGAGGGAGGAGGATGCCACTTGCGGGTGGCTTCTTGACAGGAACTGAAGAAACTCCAAGAAGAGAAACGGCAATCTGAAAAAAGAACCCAGCCACCTCGGGAGTCGCCGCGGGAGTCGCAGCCACCGCCGGCGCCATCACGGTCGCCACCCGCGCAGCCGCAGCCGCAGCCTCCGCAGGTACCCGAGCGGCCGCCGCCGCCGCCGCCGCCGCCGCCTCAGCCAAAGCCACAAAATGCCCAGGACCCTCTTACTGAGCGCACCTCCCGGTACATTCTCCAGGATTCCCAAAGGCCAGGCGCCCACAAGGACAGATTCCAAGGACGGGTGATGAACCCTCAAGGTGCAGGTGAGTGACATGCCCGGGAGCGGGAGATGGTGAGGAGAGAGCCCCGGGCTATAGTCCAGAAGCCACATCTGTCACCCCACCCTTTGACCCTCCCCGGCACCTTTCACCTTTACTTGGGGGTGGGGGCGGTCACACTCTGAGTGGATTTGCACCAAGCGAGAGCTGCAGAGAAACCCGCTGACTTCCGCAGAGCGTGGCTCAGAAGTGGTCAGTCCCTTCTCCATGGTGAGGGTGACAGACGGGGTCGGGGTCGGCTCGGGGCGGCCAGAGGGTGGGGCAGGAGGTGTAGGCTTAGCAACGGATATCCTGAGCCCTGGGGGGTCTGGAACAGGGAAGCCCCGGTCGGCTTCCTAGTGGAGAATGCTCAGCGGGGGCTGGGACTTTGCCTTGCCCCAGCTAGGGGCCTTAGCCTGCCCCCCAGAAACGTGGTAAAGAGTCCGGCTGTGGCATGTGCCATTCTCAGGAACTGCCAGTTGAGTGACGTGTGCTTCGTTTCATCATCAGGTTTCGGGAAATCTAGCCCAGATACACACATCAAGTACCCACGATTCACGGTGAGACGGACTCAGAGTGTGAGAGGCAGCTACGGTTTGGCTGCGTGTCTGCCCGCGCTCGCGTGTTAGTGCAGGTGGAGTCTAGAAAGGCTTCCTCGGCGGGAATCGGGAGAGGGGACTGAAGTTATTCCGTCACTTCTGGATGGCCCGTTCTTCCACTCCACGCCCCCATAAAGATGTCTCTGTAGGCCCTGTTGCTCAGCACTCAGTATAAGTGAAGGAGCTGACGATCTAGTTGGAAAGATAGGACGGGTGCCAGAGAAGCAAAATCAAGGGGGCCGTTTGAAACGCGGATGGGGTAGAGCCAGCTGGAGCGGGAGGACGGTAAGACGTGAAGTCAGGGCTTGTGGTCTCCGTCAGGATCACCACTCTCCGGTAGCACGACTCAGATCTCTGAGCCTCAGCTGCCCCACCCGTAAAATGAGAATGATAATACCCCACCTCCTCCACAGAGGTGTCACGAGGACTGAATTAAAAGGGAAAGCATCCAAAGCACTTAGCTTACGGCCTGGCTCCTTGTAGACTGTCAAACCCAGGAAGACGCTTTTTTGAGAGTCTTGAGAATTACATGAAACAGGATACGCTTTGGAAAGAAGCTTTTTTTTTTTTTTTTGTCTCTGACTCAGGAGCAAAGGATGGGAGAACCTGATCCCGGCCCTTTAAGACGAGGACTGGGCTGCTACATCATCTCACTTTGATTACTCGGGGCTTCAGAGGCCTTAAGACAATGTTCTCAAACCAGCAGGCCCGGGAGCTGCTAACTAACCTGTTCTGCCTCCTGTCTCTCCCTCTTCTCAGTCAACGAACTACATCCAGCAGTGGTGATTCAGAGACAGACCCCCGAGACCCCACTGGCCGGCCATCAGCAAACATCAGATGAGCAGCCCCGTCTTCCTACCTCCCAAAAGCATCTCCACTTCAAAAGCCGAGCCCTCCTGATCCACTCTGGCAGGGAGGCTGGCCGGGAATCACGTGTGATTTCTTCCCGCAAAGAATCAAGAGACTGGCTGGGCTCCGTGAGACAGAGATGAGGGGAAGGGGCCAGGAAGACCCACGAAGAGGATGGAGAGGGTGCGAGAAGACAGTGGAGGGCAATTCCATGCTTCTCCAGGCAAAGCCAATGGGAGAACTTGGCCTTGGGCCCCCCAGCTCTACAGCTCCACTACTGGCTCTTACTTAGCAGTGATATCACAGCCTGTTGGGGGCTCAGGTCTACGACTCTCGCTGGAGCCACCAGCCCTTCCTCCTGGCCGATGCTTATTGAGATGCACCTGGGGAAGCGGGGGTTGCATCACACCAGAGCAGACCTGGGACCTGGGGCAGCATCAGGAAGAAGTGGCACGCAGGGGCCCCCCCCAAGTCCAGTGTCGTGCCTGGTCCACGGTGGGCACTCTGCTGTTGAACGGAGGGTGGTTGGAAGGGATGGAGAGAAAGAACTCGGAGGAAAGGAGGACTGTAGCCTCAGGCACAGGACACCTGACCTTGGGAAGAGGGGGACTCGCCCCCCGCCCCCACCAAATCCACAGGCCTCTTCCTCCCTGGGTCTCAGCCTTTCCACGTAGCAGAGACAACCCAGAGGCTCTGGAGGCCCCAGGCAGCTGCCTCACCTCTTCCTGAAACTGACACCTGGGGTCCCCCAGCCCTGCTCCCTCTGCCACTCTTGACTGGTGAGGGGGATGCCTGGGTCCTTTCACTGTAGCGTCTCACCTTTGGGTGAGACTGAAGGAGCCTCTCTGCAGTGTTTCCTGAGAGGAGCAGTTGGGGGAAGCGAAGGAGCGGGGGCGCACAGAACAGGAGCATTAAAGTTGGGAGGGGCTCAGAGACACACAACGAGGGAAGGGGAGCGAGCGAGCTCCTGGGAGCGGTCTCCCAGAAGGCAGAGAGGCCGGGCGTGTTCCCGAGGGCCTCAAGGACTGGGGAAGAGACCTTGATGCCCACTTGGATATTAAGAAACAGGCTGTGAGATGGGGAGCGTCCACCGGCTCCCTTCCCACTCACAGGAGCCTTTTATTTTCCTTCCTTAAACACGGTTAAGCACAGCTGATTGACTCCAATATAAATCCATTACATTTGGCGAACTCCACCCAGCGTGAGCTCCAGCCTGGCCCCCGTGGACTTCCGTGCTCTTACCAGCACCACCTCGACGCCAGTTACCCAGGCGTGAAAGCGTGCGGACAGCACGAACTCCTTCCTTCCCCTCATCCCCCCGGCCGGCTCCTCACCAGGTTCTGGCCCCACGTGCCCTTCTCCGCCCTTCCTACTGCAAACTCAGCTTTCCCTGCTACTCAAGCTCACCTCTCTGCCTGTCTGAGTGACGGAAACCGGTAACCGCCTTTAGTGAGCAAACACAATTCCTGCTCGCCTAAAGAACCTGGGGTTTGCCTGGGGCTTCTCATCTGAGTGACAGCAAAGAGGGGACGGCCTGGACCAGTCCCGACTGATAGGCAGCTCCATACTGTCAGCGCCCAAAGGAGAGCAGAGGCCTCTGGGAGCAGAGGGCGCCCTGGGACTAGGCCAGGGGTGCAGCGGGACCCAGCAGTCCGGCCTCACCTCTGCAGGTTTTCAGCGGGAGGGCGGCTGCGCCCACCGTTTGACCTGCCTGTGTCCCCTCACGTGGGCTCAGGCTTGTGGCCTCCTTCAATAAAAACCTTTTAAAATGACTCTGGCTTTGTCTCTGTTTTTCCTGTGCAGGCCCAGGGGGGTGCCCGGTGCCTCCCTTCCCTTTCCTTCCCTCCCCTCCCCTCCCCTCCCCTCCCACTTTGGTTCCTGCTCTGAAGAGAACGATAAAACTGTTTTCGGGAGAGAAGCTTTAGCTGCAGAACAGCTCTGACTTCCTGGGGACCCAGACAGTCTAACCAGGAAGGCTGCGGAGCCAAAGGGCCTTGGCCAATCTTGCTGTCAGATGGGTGGGGTGGGGAGACAAGGTACCAGGCGTTCTCGAAGCAGGCCATCACCATCACTCTGTCACACGACCAAAGCAGGGCGGCATAGGAGAGCATCTACGGTTCCCTAAGAGGCCCTGGGGACAACACTGGCTGTCCCCCAAGTCACCTTCTCATTACCAGGTGGAGAACTTGGAAAGGATCCATGTATTAAAAGCCAGACAAAATGAAAGCTTTCTCCACATTCAGGCAGGACAAAGGTCTTCCCTGGACGAGCTGGGCAACCAAGGTGCTCAGCACAGACAGTGTGGGAGCCACTCCGTGCCGCTGAGGCAGCTCTGAGGAAACGTCAGGTCAGACTTTCCTCAAGACAGACCAACGGGAATATCTGGTGCTGGCTTCTAGAAGAACCAAGCTCCCGTTCCTGTGGACATCAGAGAGGGCGTGAGGGTGCGTGTGCGTGTGCGTGTGCACGTGTGCGTATGAAGTTAACGTCCACAGAAAGCTTCCTCTGCTGGGGGTGAACAGGGGGAGGGTATGATAAAGCAGGGCTTTTCCTTCGGCAGAGTCACTCTCGTCCTATTGGGTGCCATGGAGTGGTGGGAGATACAGACCAGGCCGGCAGGTGCCCGCAGCTCGACGACAGCAGACAGGTCACGGCGGGCGAGGGACCAGCAAGTGGGGCTTGGATGCGTTTCCCCGGCAGTCCACATATTCGTAGCTCTGGAAGACCAGCTGCTCTGAATGGCTCAGGTAGGAACAGGTCAGGGTGCCCCTGGAGAGGAAACAGGGCTTTTTGTTTTCCCAAAAAACCCACACCAGTTTTATTTTGAAGATTACAGAACTTGAGCCTCGGCCCTACCCAACTTCCACGTCCACCGATCTAAGGATATGCAGTTGGGGTAGGAGTGAGAGAAGGAAGTAGGGAGGCGAGGGGAGAGACCTGGTGGCGGCAGAGGAAAGGAGTAAGATGGCGGCTGGAGAGCTCCCGCCACCCTAGGTCTGCGCTTCACTGTCTTTACTCCTCCACACCACAAGGGTCTGGGAAGAAGAGGAAAGCCCTGGCCCTGCTCTGCTCTCTGGGGAGGGCTGGCTTCCTCAGACCAGACCCGGCCCTTCCTTCTGCTCCCCACTCTGCCGAGGCACCTGGGACAGCTGCCCCCCACCCCCCCACCGGGTTCTGGGCAGATCTGTGCCTGTCACGTCAGTGGCTCCTAAGGTGGGCCTTAGGGGAGGGGCTGGATCTGCTACTGCCAAGAGCCGACACAGACTCACGGGATTCGCTGCGATGACTCTCCCCCCACGGGGGGCAGAAGTGGGAGAGGGTACCAGGGCTCCAAGCCCTACTTACTGGATGTGCAGAAGCACATGGTGGACTTTGATTTTCAGCCAGGTACAGATCTTGCTGAGAGAGACAGAGAGAGAGAGACAGAGAACCTGGGCCCACGTTTCACACACTGAGCAGCCTGTCGGACAGCTCGGACGAGACCTGCCGTCCCAGCCCCCCCCTTGCCTCCTTTCCATCAGGGGCCCCACATGCCACCCCCACCCCTTCCCCCTCCCTCTGCCCAAGGTGAGCACGTCGCCCCTGCTGCAATATCGCTCCTCCAAACCCCACTGGTTTGGCCCAGGCACGGGCTGGCCTCTCCCTTAGTAGAAGACGGTGAGTCAGGCTGAAGAGCCTAAGGTCATATAGCGTTAAGTGTGAACCAGATTCTAGGCTGGTTTTCATTCCAGTCCAGGTCCAAACAGGCAGAGGCTGGGGACCCTGAATGCTTGTACACTGCAGTCTTGGCCACAGAGGGCAGGCCACATGCTGACTGCAGGGTCTGCTAAGCAATCAGAACATCTGGTGGGAATTCGACCTGGGTTTCCAATCAGGAAAGAGGCTAAGGGAGAAGGGATTGATCAAGGGCTACTCACTATGTGTTTTCATCCCATATCCTGTTGGCTACCGTATACAACATCTGTCAACCAAATGGGTATAGGGTTAGCCCCAACTCCAGCCACCCGCGTCCACACACCTGTGGGCAGGTCTGGCCAGCAAGAGGGAGTCACCTGCTCACTGGCCAAAGGGCCGACGTGGAGGAGAAGGCTGTCGGAGACCTGCCCCACCACGAGGGACAGGTGCAGAACCTCAATGGTCAGCTGGGTCACAGCGATGGGGTAGTAGTTGTTATTGGAGATGCTCAAGATATTCTGGCGAGCAAGACAGGGAAAGGAAGGGGTTAGGGTAGCACCATCCTGGCAAGAAGTCGAACAGTTTCAAAACCCCGCAGCCTGATTGAGCCCACCCCCAACGCGGGCCTCAGCTGCCGAGGCCCAGTGCCAGGAGCCCCTCGGAGGGGCTCTTAGCGGCAAGGGGTCGCCTTTAACTGAGACATTAAGCTGGCTCAAAATCCAGTCTCACCCTGCAAGGCTCTCTCTGTTCAGTCCTGCCCACCCGGGGAGTCTCAGGCACACCACCCCGACTGCACCCAGTGATCTACGGCTCTGGCGTCAATTCTAACCCCTCACTGTTCCAATCCTGCACGGTCTGTTAGGGGGCTCATGGTTGCTCCTGCTTATCCCCAGGCTCCTGACATCCTCTGCCTGCCATAAGATCCCCGGCTACCGATGCCCGGGGTGAGCACACCGGACAAGGGCTACAGAGGAGTGTTGCCAGGAAGGTGGGGTCGGAGCCCAGGGGCACAGGGCATAACCCACCCACCGTTATACTGAGGTGGATGTCGGCCTCGCCAACAGTCACCGTGGAGGAGTTGAGGCCTACAGGCTGCACGGCGATAGTCCGGGGAAACAGGAAAAAGACGATGAGGGAGGAGGTCACCAGGCAGATGAACACTGCCAGGAACACGGAGAGCTTCCTGTGGGAGAACAGGACCCGGGGTAGAGGAGTGGAGAAGTCTGGACACCAAGGCTGCCTGGGCCGGGGGCATTCAGACACTCTTCTCTCTACGTAAGGCTCTCCTCCGAGCCCCCACCCCAACACACACACACAACTGTACACTTAGCTCCCCAGATGCGGAGGACCAACCTAGGCTCAGAGGTGGCCCAGGGTGGGTAGGAGCACCGGACTGAGAGGCTGGCAGCCCGGCTTCCATTCCCAGTTCTGTGTTAGCCACTGGCCCAGCAACTCTGAACAACCCGCCTAACCGCCCTAAGCCTCCGTTTCCTTGTCTATAAAATGGGGGTAATGGTACCTACCTCATACCATCTGTTATGGGCTAATGCATGAAAAGGCACCCATCCCTGGCCCTGGCACATAGCCAAGGCTCAACCAACGCTAGCTATTCTCACTGGAAGAAGTAAGCCCATGTGAATTTTGACAGTTCTGAATTTTAATATTCATATTCAGAACAAGACATCATCTGTCCATCTAGTTCAAAATTGAG
Source organism: Globicephala melas (assembly GCF_963455315.2). Taxonomy (NCBI): domain Eukaryota; kingdom Metazoa; phylum Chordata; class Mammalia; order Artiodactyla; family Delphinidae; genus Globicephala; species Globicephala melas. The sequence continues at coordinate 39,595,920 of NC_083333.1, forward strand.
ATATGCATTAGAGAGAGAGCACCTTGTTAGCATTTCCTAAGGGGCACTGCCAGATTCGGCTTCTGGTGCACTGGCGGGGGCAGGTTGGGTGGTGGGCTCCCCCACGGAAGCTGAGGACCCTGGGAGGAGGTTGCAGGGATCTATGTCAAAGGACCCAGATGACAAACAGGGTCATGGGCCCCCCAGTGAAACTCAGGGCTGCCTCCTCTGAGGTTCTCAAGTGTCCCAGAACAGAGAGCAGCTGGTTTCCCATCTCTACGGGGAAAAGAACAAGCAGGTCTGAGCTGCCGTAGCAAAGGAAGCTCTTAGGAAAAATCACTTCCCCAAACCAACAGCAACCACAGCCACTCCCTCCCTCCTGGAAGGATTTGCAGAGTCAAGAGGTCCTCTCGGTCTTCAAAAGGGAGCCACGCTTCTTGGAGGCAGTGGTGCAGGACACCAAGAGGCCTCAGGTGGCATCTGCTGTGCCCCGAGCTTCTTAAACTAGGAAAATCCTTGGAAACAGGGAGCTAATACGTCTGAGGCCAGTGAGGCTCAGGCTCTCTGGGGGAGAACCCATGGAGAAAAGCTGGGGGGTGGGGTGGGAAGGGGGATTGGGGGAGACAAAGAGGAAGAGCCCCCAGGGGCAACGCCTACAGAGCTGGGATAGGAAGAGGGGCTTACGTGTGCCTGGGCTTCAGCCTCTGGTCCCCATAGGGGATGAGGGCCACCAGCTGCTTCTCTAGTTCTGTAGAAAGAGGGTGAGAGGGAGGGCCGGGAAGTGTCCATGACAAGTGTTTCCTGTGCCAGCCTGCCAGCAGCACCCCTCCGTCCCACAGAGCAGTGTCAGAAGCACGCCACCTCTGCCTCAGAGCAGGACTGACTGGGGACACCGGGCTGCTGGCAGCTCGGCTTTGCCAGCTCTAGAACGGAGGCGAGAGTTTCATTAACAGGTGTGGAGCATTCCTGCACGTCACCACAAATCCGAGAAGCCCAATTTCTTTGGAGACGTCACTGTAACTTCCTGCATCCGAAGGCAGTGCTGCTAAGAGGGCAGAGAGGCTGGGAATCCCCTGGGTTCGGGCGGTACCACCAGGGCAGGAGGGGGTCTCTGCAGCGAGCCCAGGGAGGGTCAGCATCTCCCTGGCTAGCCCTGAAACTCAGGGACTAGGAGCTGGGAGACCCAACCCCATCCAAGGAGACTCAGAGGGGCCTGGCACTGGCCAGCTGGCTGCTAAGAGCTTTTCCTGGAGCCCGGGCTACTTCCAGAGCCTGGGGCCACTCACCTCGAGGGATCTCCCCACTGCCCTGGCAGGTGGGACAAGTCGCAAAGCTGCCGCCAGCAGCCCTTTCACAAGGCGCACAGGAACAAGAAGGCTTGCTGCTGGTGGTGCTGGAGTAGCTGGCAGCCTTGCTGCCACAGGCTGGGCCGGAGGGCAGCATCGACTTGTTCTCATCCTCCCGAGAGCCCAGCTGGGAGAGCGTCTCACCCATCGTTCAGGGGTATTTTTCACTGATGAGAGAAGAACAAAGTCCAGTCAGCACCGATGCCGGGTGTCCCTCTGGTTTTAGGCTCTTGAGATTGGCAAGGAGCCCCACCACGCTTTCAGCAAGCTCGAGCCTAAGCCAGTGAGGGGGTGGGAATTCGAGCAGCTACACACGACTCCTGGATCGGGAATCTCAATGCATTGCAACTCTTTGTTGTTTTTGTTTTTATTGTAGGGAGAGCTCAATCGGCCTACAAGAGGGAAAAGCAAAGCAGAAGTTATTTCACTTTAAGGGACTTTCGTAAGTGAAAGGCAGAGCGCTTAATTTTGTTCTGGAAAAGCTGCTGAGCTGTCATTCACTGCAAGGGAAGGAAGTTAGATAGGTCATGGGGGCAGCAGCCAGGGGAGCCCCTTCATCCTCTGCGACAAGACGACTCTGAACGTGTCTCTAGAGCACCCGGGCAGAAATGCCCGAGGTGTCCAGCCTGGGTGTGGAAGGAAAGTTTCCATTCCTGAGCCTGGACAGGTGCTGGCGTAATAGGAAGGCAGGGATTCTTTGGGACAAGAAAAGAAAAAGGCGGCTAGGCTGGCCACAGGTGGGGCTGAGAACCCTAAAATGATTGTAGAAGGGAGCATAAACCTCTTCCGCTTGCTTTCTGAGTCGGGGTGGGAAAGAATGTCTGGGCGAGGGTGGTAGCAATTTCAGGGTCAGTCCTTCACTAGGACGAGTCACAGCGAACTCCAGATCCTTCCCAAAAGACTGGTGGCAAATGAGTGGGCAAGGTGAGCCCCACTCAGACCTTCTGGGCTTAAAATAAAGGAGGCCTCACCTGGCTTAGGTCTGAGGTTTAAAATAAAGGGAGCCTCACCTGGTTTAGGCCTGAGATCCTGGGCTCCTCTCAGCTGCAAGAGGGCTAGAGATTGCTGGAGTACGTCTTTGGGGAGGAGGGCCTGTAAGGCAGGGTGGCTCCAGGGGGCCACCAGTCCCGTTCCCGGAGAGTCCTGGGGACCGACTGCACCGCGTTGGAGGAGGTGGGGAGCGGCGACCCTGGCCTCCCCAGAGCCTTCACGCCCTACTCTGGGGCTCGGCCATGGGCTGCGGGGTCGGAGCGGACTGAGAGGCTAGGAATTCAATGAACGAGGATTTTCAGTCCCACCACACACCCCGGGAGGCCGTTAGCAGAGCTTGGAACCTGCGTGTTGGGCTAGGAGGAGGCACAGAAGGGGCCTGGGCCCTTGCATGCCAAAAGGAAAGAAGGCAAGGAGGGTCCCTTCTTTCTAAGGAACCGATTCTAAGGAATCGCCTTACCCCCGGGCGACCGCAGCGACAGAAACGCCTGCAAAGCAGAATCGAAAGCGCGGGAGCCGGGGTTTTCGCCCCAAGCTTCGGCTCAAAGCCTTGGGAAGCTCCGCCCCGGCTCCTCCGGACCCGCCCCTCCCTCCCAGGGCCTGCCTCTCTCGACCCAGCGGCCAGAAAACTTCTCGGTTCTTCAAAGGCCACGCGAGGTTCCCGACGAAAGGACCGGCCAGTCCAAGTAGGGGTTTCAAAGTTTATTTCACCATTCTTGAAGCGGTTAGGTACAAGTACAATGGGACAGACGACTGGACCCCAGGGCCCTCCTGGACCCCTACAATACAACTCACATGGTCAAGACAAGATCCCGTCCCAAATCAACCGAATTAATTACACACACCCTGCCGCTCAGCCTCTACCCAGAAGCCCACCCCCCACCCCCACCCCCCACAAAAACGTTTTAAATAATAAACAGGCTGGTTGGCTTGCAGTCTGAATCCTGGCTTATTTCACAGCATTCAAGAGTTATACTGTAAATAAACATCATTATGGCCAATGACTAATTTAAATCACCATTCATTATAATACCAAACCAGGTTAAGTAATACTATTTTACTATCCTTCCCCCTTCAGGCTGGGGGTCAGAGTCTTCTTTTTCTGCAAGTAATTTTTATGACTAAAATCTGTAGTGTTCTTTGTCACACCTCTTTACTAGCTGTACCCAAGACTCCCTTCTGTAAAACAGCGCGAGGACCAGGAGCCTGTAAGCGAGCTCCTTCCCGCTCGCGTACCCTGGGGTTAAACCAAAACTTTTTCAGTGAGTTTGCTCCCATCCAAGTCTTGCAAAACACCAGCCTCTTTTTCTTGTTCTAGCTTCTCCTGAACAGATTGCAAACATTCAGGAGGCCATCAGGATGGCCTAAGCCTCACACCCACTCATTTGCCCACCCCTGAACTTCACTGACATGATTCACACAGGAGCCTGCCTTTCACTTTTCTCATGTTCCTATACACCCCCGCCCACTCTACTGTAAAGGCCTGCCCCCCGACATAAAGAAAAAGGGTAACTATTAAACTTACTTTTCCCTTTAATAGAAAAGTTTCTTTCCTTCTTTGTAGCATTAGCAAAATATTTCACACTACCTAAATTCTTTCCCTTAAATAAAATAAAATGTATGCAAAATTGCTACGACAGACACTGCTCAACAGGTGCTGCTGGGTTAATGCGCACACTCCCCGCTCCTTTCTCAGAAGTGCAGAGACCGGAAGGTGGATGTACTCTAAACGCATCACTGGGGGTCTTTTGAAAAACAACAGTGCCCTGTTACTAAGACTTGCAGGGGAACGACTTTCTCCATGAGAAGGGAAGAGGAACAAAACTCCTATCGTGCGCACCCTGGGTGTTATTTTAACACCACACAGCTATGAAGCTTGGGATAGGTTAGAAAAATTATGAGAGTAATTCTTGAAAACAACGTCCAAGGTTAATTTCTTTTATAAGCTGACAATGAACAGATATCCTCATTGAAAACATCCACAATTAAGCAAAGAAAAATACTCAACTTCAGTACAAGCAGGAAGAAAAAGGGTTCTATAGGGAGTTTAAGTTGCACTTTTCAGTGCACTAAAACGGAGAAGAGTTTTATCCAGATCAAGTGAAAAATGCTCTTCCTACAATTCATCTAACGTCTAAAGGGAAGGTTTAAGTTCCGGCCTTTCATGTGCTCCAAAAAATACCGCAAGGCAGGTATTGTCTTGACAGTTCAATGATGGGCTCTATGTAGATTCATCAGATTAAAAAATAAGCAAGGGCCTCCACCCCACACCCCCAAGACAGAATAAAGATCGTCTCTGAGCAGCAGGCAAAGTTATTGAATACGAGGTCACTCCTCAGTAGCGGTGGCTGTACCAGTCGTCGTTGTTGATCTGAAGGAGTTCTGTCACAACCTGCAGGATGTTGTAATTGTGTTTCTTCAGCAGCCTTAGGTTTAGCTGCCTGTCACAGAATCCCATTTCAAAGAGATGGGACATCAGGGCTGCTGTCTGATCTTCGGAAACTACTGGCTGTGTAGAGTCAAGAAAAGCGGAACAACGTTTTTTATATAATTTGTGTTTATCTTGTTAAGGCATGCTCATCTTCCAGATTTATTCAAAATACTAGGTAATCAGGTGCCGGGCTACGGCACTCCTGTCCACCCAATACTAATGGGTCTTCTGAGGGGATAAGGAAGGACTGGGAAGGCCCTGCTTTGGATTAGGTACGTCTGCACTCTGAGCCAGGTGACTGGCGAACTGTCTTTAGAACTAGATGAAGGAAAAGATGCTAACGAACTCTGGAAACCCTGTGAAGTTAAAGGTAATCATGACGATGGGGCAAGAAGGAGCAAGAGAGGAGATGGTAATTGGAAGAAAGCATGGGAAACTGGAAGAAAGTATGGCCAGCGCAAGTCTTAACCACTGGACCACCAGGGAAGTCCCTCCCACGGGTCTTAAAAATAAAAGCCAAAATCACTTAACACAGCATCCCACCTACATCACTGGTCTTTTCTCTTCTTGGTGCAAATTCACCTTCCAGGTTCACATCTCCAAGTCTCTGTACTGGCTACTCTGTCTACAGTGACCTCTCTAACCCTCTCTCCTGGCACACACTCATTCTGTCCTTTAGGACTGAGCTCGGGCGTCATCTGCCAGGACGCCTTCCCTGGCCCCGCCGTGGGGCCGACACCAGGCTGAGGTGTTCCACTGGTCTGAGAACACTGGCACAGTATCTGACACTGCACAATAAACGTTTTTTTTTTTTTCTTAATTGAATGGGAAGATTCTTTACATTCTACAGTGCTTTGCAATTTTCAAAAGTTTCACAGATAAATGTCCGTTTGCTTATCTCCCACTGTCTCTGGGCAGGAACTGGTGTCTGATTCACCTCGTAGTGCTGGTACCTGGGAGAGTGACCCCCACACAGTAGGTCCGCAACCAACGTTAGGTCTTTTTTCTTTCCTCCCTCAAGTGACTTAGCCAAAGTCATACAGCTGGAAAGTGGCAGAGCTGCGTGTTAAAGATTAAACTTAAAGCTCACGCTCGCTACGATGCCATGCTACTCTCTCCAACCCGGGCAGACGCCCCTGTTTTCACTGGTGACTAGGATTCGGTTCAGGAAAATAAAACATACACTGACCTGTGCAGTGACCGGTGGTCCAGCAAACAAGGCCTTGTATGCAGAGGCGGCAACAGACAAAGCCCCCTTCACCAGCCCTCCAGCAATGCTGCTCCCGTGGTGGTGCCTGCGGGGAAAGCCAATTTGTCTCCCTAAAGAAACGTGAATCGTTATCTTCCTACGGAGAACCTGGGCTCTAATCCTGGGAAGAAAATGAGATTTCCCCGAGAAAAAAGTCAGACGTAAAAGGAGAGTGGGCCTATTTTCCTATCAGTTTTATAGCTACAGATCTGGGCTTGATGCAGGGCCCAGCTCTTACTGCTTGCTGCAAGACATGGGCAGGGCACTGCAGAAAGCGCCTCACTCTGGTTAGCATGCCAGCTTTTAGCCCCGGCTGGAAATTCATGTGCTCAGCGGCACACTGAGGACCTGGCAGTCTGCATGCTCAGTTATCATCCCAGAGGAAACACCTCCCAAAGGAAATGTGATTTTCTGAACGCTCTACGTAGGGAGGAGCCCACCGTGACACTGCTCTGAGATGACTGGCAGCAGAGAGGCAGGCGTGTCTACGAAAAAGTTACAAGGATGCACAGCGGGCTGGGCCTTCCTGCCTTCTTCTCTGGTACTAAGCAGGAGGTGAATCTGAGGGAACTTCCTCCCGGTCTGGAATGTGAACACTCTTATTAAACAACAACATGAGTCCTCTGCTCAGTGCTGCTCACAAGCTTTAGAAGGAAATAAGAACAGGAAGGAATGATGGCTCTCCTCCGCTCTCGGCAGGTGGCACATGCTCTGAGAGGCTCGTTTAAGAGGAGGCAATACTAGGATATCCATGTACAACTTCACTCCTCCACTTTTCTTCAGGACGCAGGCAGTGACAGACACGTCCACCAGAGGGCAGCATCTGCCACTTTCCAGCCCTTGCCTTGGCCCCGGGTGGTTTTGGGTGAGTTGCCTCTGAAAGGGCCCCTGGCATGGGAAAAGGGTACCTAAAGGCCCCTTTCCCACATTTTTTCTTTTCACACTCATTCTAAGTAGTAGGTTGTGTTTCTTCCATTTGATGCTTGAGGAAGCAAAGCTGGGATCTGAAATACGGGACTTTGTGATTCCCAGGCCAAAGCCGTTCCTGGGCATCCACTCCCCCAGCCCATCCCTGCTCCTGCAGACTCCTCTCCTCCCTTCATCTGTGCACTCAGACAGGTACTCGGTTGGGATGCTGTGGAGACAAGGATGTCCTCAGCTGCTTTCTAGGTGAGCTCCATCCATCCTGTACCCTCCCCTACTCCAGAGCATGGGCTGTCCTGGGGAAAGGGACCTGGGATCATCTAAGTCCCTAGTTACATGCTGAGGAAACTGAGGCTCCCGGGGGAAAGTGGCTTTTCCAAGCCAGTGTACTTGGGAGGACAGGACTCACGATGACTCTCAGCCCAGGGTTTCAGCCCACCAGGCCTTGAGGAGTCCTCTCTCTCCAGTGTCATCTGTCCCATGGCCTCTGTTTTTCTCCTCCAAGAAATCCCTCTTCCCCAACAAAGGCCTGAGGGTTGAGTACTGCCCAGACCTTGCCTAGAAGTGCAGGGTTTTACAGGCATCTCTGCCAACCCCCAAGGACCCCAGACCAGGAAACTCCCAGCTAAGGCTGGACACTTGGTTCTCATACTCAGGGAACCGCCTTGAGTACCTTTAATCATTCCATCATGCAGTCATGAATCATGCAAGATTTCCTGATTGCCTACTGGGTAGCAGGCATAGTGCTGGGCACTGCAGAGCTGAGGATGAGAAGAAACGGCTCCTGGGCTCAGCGTTTAGTCTGGTGGGGAGACAGCTCTGAGGAAGAATAATCATTCAGCAGCTGCAATCTGACCCAGGTCAGGGAGCCAATGGGAGGAAGCAGGTAGGTCCCAGCTAGTTTGTCCTTCTGTCTGGAATGCTTACTTGACTCTTTGCCACTTAAACCTTGGCTTTAATGTCACAATGGAAAGGCCTTCATGAGCAATCCCCCTCCCCCAGGTAAAGCAGCTCTCTCCGCAGTCACTCTCTAACACATTTCTGTGTTTTATTTTCCTTGATGGCATGCATCACCATCTGACATTAACCTCTTTAGCCATTCCCTGTCTCTCCCCACTCTTCATTATAATGTCCACTCCACAAGGGCAGGTCCTAAGGCATTTCACTCAGGCCTTCAACCTAGCAGGCAGTCCATAAATGAATGCTCAAAGTAAGAATGTTCCAGTGTTCTC